>NC_064285.1:26691748-26703340 GCF_019186545.1 Solanum stenotomum | reverse complement strand
TAATTCCATATTTCTCTATTTTCTACAAGTGTAGGTTCCGGCAAGTGAGCGGGTTTTGTAGTAACTTGGGATTTGAAGTTCTTCCTAGATTTTGTGGTATGTCCTCATATGTCGAGGGCAAGACTTTTCTATTCTAGTTTTATGATAAGATTCTTGTAATAGACTTAATAGACTTCTTTCGATTGTAAAGGAGCGTGTCCCTAGTATGTTTTCACGTTTATGTCTAAGATGGCTAAGAGACTTAGTATTCCGCTTGTGTACTTTTGAATGATGTTTTAAAAGTGACCTTTGAGTCTTATGGGATTTTATTTAAAGAGTTTTTAATTTCGCACTATTTTACATATCTAATGTGATGAATGCTAAGGGCTTGTATGAGACCTCCGAGAGGTCGAATACGCATGTTACGACTTGGGGGTGCTCTCGGGTCGTGACAGAACACATAGTGAAGACTCTTGTGATTGGTGAACACATCCACATGAACACCATAAAGATAATGGCACCATATTTTCAAAGAAAATACTATGGCAGCCGATTCTAGATCATGGGTTGGATAATTCTTCTCATGAACCTTCAACTGTATGGAGGCATAAGATATAACTTTGCCATTCTACATTAATACACAACCCAAATCAACTCGAGATGCATCACAATACACCACAAAACCTCAAGTACCTTCTTGTAGGGTCAACACTGGGGCAGTAGTCAACCTCTTTTTCAATTCCTGAAAGCTTTTCTCACAAGCTTCAGACCATTGAAACTTTACTGTATTCTGAGTTAACTTGGTCAAAGGGGAAGAAATAGATGAGAACCCTTCTACGAACCTTCTATAATATCCAGCCAAGCCCAAGAAACTCCTAATATCAGTTGGAGATGTGGGTCTAGGCCAACTCTGCATTGCATCTATCTTCTGAGTATCAACCCTAATTCCATCACCGGAAACTATGTGGCCCAAGAATGCCATGGACTCAAGACAAAACTCACATTTCGAGAACTTAGCATACAACTCCTTGTCTCTCAAAGTCTGAAGAACTATTCTGAGATGGATAGCATGATCTTCTTCATTCCTTGAATGAAGACGATAACAAACATATCTAAATAAGGTTTGAAAACTCTATTCATAAGGCCCGTGAATGCTGCAGGTGCATTGGTCAAACTGTACGACATGACCAGAAACTCATAGTGACCATAACGGGTCCTGAAAGCTATCTTGGGAATATCACATTCCCTTACTTTCAAATAATGGTAACCTGATCTGAGGTCTATCTTAGAAAAATAAGAAGCACTCTAAAGTTGATAGAAAAGATCATCAATTCTCGGAAGAGGATACTTGTTTTTGATGGTAACCTTGTTCAATTGGCGGTAATCTAGACCCATCCTAAGGGAACCATCTTTCTTTCTCACAAACAAGACCGGAGCGCCCCAAGGTGAGACACTTGGTCAAATAAACCCTTTCTCTAAAAGGTCTTTCAACTACTCTTTTAACTCTTTCAACTCTACTGGTGCCATTCTATATGGCGAAATAGATATAGGACGAGTATCTGGAAGAAGGTCTATACTGAAGTCTATCTCTCTCTCTCAGGAGGGACTCTGGGTAGATCATCTGGAAAGACTTCTGGAAACTCTTTTACTATAGGGACTGACTGAATGGGAGGTATCTCAACACTTGAGTCATTAACTCGGACTAAGTGATAGATACAACCCTTAGAAACCAACTCCCTCGCCTTAAGGTACGAAATGAAACGACCATTAGGCACTGCTGAACTACTTTTCCACTCTAAGACTGGCTCATTTGAAAACTGGAACTTGACAACTCGAGTTCTACAATCAACTGAGGCATAACAGGCATGAAGCCAGTCTATACCAAGAATGACATCAAAATCTACCATGTCTAACTCAATTAAATCAACCATGGTACTCTTGTGATTAACGAAAATGGGACAATCACGAGACTCTCTCTGCTAGAATGGACTCACCAACAGGTGTAGAAACGTTGAATGGTTCACTAAGTTGCTCAAGAATAACATCAAAATTCATAGAAACATATGGAGATACAAAAGATAAACTCGCTCCTGGGTCTAGCAAAGCATAAAAAGTTAAGTCAAAGACTTGAATCATACCACTGATAACATCTGGAGAGTTCTCTTGCTCTTGGCGGTTAGTGATCGCATAAAGACGGTTTCCTTCTCCGCCTCCCCCTGAAGTAGCTCATCTAGATACAGCTCTATCTGGTGGAGCAACTGAAGAAGACTGGGCTCTATTTTCCCTCACTACCATTACTTTGTCTGCTCTTAGGACACTCTCTCATAAAATGACCGTTCTGGCCACACTTGAAGCAACTCGTGGAGCCATCACAACAAATACCTGAGTGGTTTCTGCCACACTTAGCACATGCAGGAGGCTTACTACCACCTTGTGCCTTACTACCTTGCGAATGCGCAGGTCTAGCTCTGAATTTCTGAGAATTCTGACTATGGTACTCACATTTGTTCCCTGGTGCAGATGCACTAACAGATGATGGAGCACGTCCTTTCTGCTTATGTTGGAAAGAAGATCGGTTCACATTACTCTTTTGCTGCCCGAATTCATTCCCTTATGTCTTAGCCCTCTTATTCTCAAACTTTTCTAGATCCTTCAGTTAGTTCTTCTCAACTTGTTGCACATGGATCATTAGCCTTGCTATGCCCATGTCACCTATTAGTATAGCTTCCTTACTTTCCTTATCTGAGAGACGAGGCAATCCAACAATGAATAAACTCATCATGATCCTCATGTCGGTAATTATCTCTTTGCTTCTCGTAGCTCACGAGGAAAGAAACTCCTCATGAAAGCACTCTCAAAATAGCCATACTCACAATCGGTTACGCGCAACCACGAGTTAGAAGAAACTTTTTAGAGATAAACTCTATCGCACGAAATGAGTATTAAGAAAGTGAAGGAATTCCTGAATGTTGCAGCCTCCTAATTATAGATGTGGCGCGCTTCACAACGATAACTAGGACTCTACAGATACGGCTTCATAGACTCCCTAGGACTCTTGAACTCTGTGCTCTGATACCAAGTTTGTTACACCCCGAGCCTACACCCTGGACGTGGCTGGCACTCGAGAACCATTACTGACCCCAAGCGAACCCTTGGTCTGGCTTACTTACTCAGAGGAAGACTTAAACACAAGAATAGACTAATAGGAACTTGTGAAATAACTTAGAATGTCTTTAAAAAAACATTCAAACTTAGCCAAAAATGGCAACCTCAAGTCTCAAACACATAAGCCAATAATAAAGTAGTGAAAAATGAATTTAACTAACTGATTGTCTGTCTATGAAGCCTCTAAACAACTGAGATGGATGTCGAGACAGGCCTACGACATCTTAATGAACTAATAATAAAATTGAAAGCAATAAAAAGGGACCCTCTGGAAGCAAGGAGGCTCACCACAAGACTCTAAGTGCTCAAACTGGATCAATGAGGCGCTGGATGCTGATCTTGATTACCTGCGTCTTCATCACAATAAGATGCAGGCAAACTGGCATCAGTACATTGAATGTACGAGTATGCGAGATGGAAAGCTACACAATACATAGGCTTGAAAAGATTCTGAACGAAACACTTACCTTGGCTCTTCTCAACTCATGAATAACTCAACTCATAATAAAGTAATAAGACACATGCAATATATGAAAAGCTTTATAAAATAGTTAAAGCAACTTAGTTCTTTAAACAAAATGCAATAATAAACTCAACTTTACTCATATAACAAAGTAATATAGTTCTTGTGGGAGATTCTCTAACCGACAACCACCACTATGAGACTATGTGATGGTACAGTGTTTTACTTCACACTGCCAAGGACCGTCCTATACCTTGTCGGGGGTATAGAACCTAACTCACTAAGTGGATCCACTAGTCTATGCTAAAAGCATCTTAAGGAGTCATCTAAAAAGTATGATCCTTTACTACCCATGATGGCTACATGGTTTATGGAGACTTGAGTTAATATGAACTCGCATCCCCATGTCGGTGATCAATACTACACCCAAAATATACTTAGCTCATATGTTTTAAAACAAACTTATTTCTTTGGTTTGAGATAATTACTCAAAACTTAGCTTAAAAGCTCTCTTGGAATCGATGTTCCCTTTTCTTGCTCAAATGTGAAAACATTTATAAACTCTTTGGGAATACTTAATTCCCTTATAGCTTTTTGAGAAATTAAGTCTACTTTTTACTCTTTGCTTAACTTGAAACTTAGGTTTTGAAACACGGCTAAAACGTGTGTTAAAGACTTTTGAAAACTTTAAAAACTTTGTTTTGACTTGCTTCTTAACTTCTAGACTGGACTCTTAACTTCTCTTGACTTTGATCCTAACTTTCCTTGAATTGGATTATGGATTCAAGGTTCATGATCTCATGTTTATGGATGATTTCATGATGTTTAGATGTACCTTAGAGTGTTGGAATCAACTAGAAAACATAGGTACATTGCTAAGGAATAAGTACGAAAAGGTGGGGAGCGAATGGGGAGAACTGGCGTCCCTGGCGCTCTGAGAGGCGTGGGGAGCCAGCCCTCAACATTCAGGAACTGGTCTGGGGAGCGCTGGCTGGCGTGGCGACCCAAGGGTGAAGACTCAGAGACACTTTTGGGGTGCGCTGGCTGGCGCGACGCCCCACCCTTATCCCCAGGTGTTTGATGACTTTTTTTCTTCGTTTTTCATCTCTAAACCCTCTAAACTTCCATGGTTCCTTCCCCAAACACTTAGAATCATTTATATCCTCAATATATGATAGATTCAAACCGAAATTACACCCGGAAACATGAATCAAATCACAAGAAACTTCAATCAACACATATCCCACAAGAATTCAAGAAAAACTTCAACAATGTTCATCAAGAACTCAATTTCTAAACCTTCAAAGACTTAAATTCGCTGAATTAAATCATGATTGGCGCGTGGGTGAAGTAACCCAACGCTAGGTGATCTCACATACCTTTTAGGGATCACCCCCGACGAAATCCACAAGCTATCCTTGAAGAAATCGACAAATCTTGAACGTTCTTCTCCTTTCTCCTCTTTTCTCCTCTTCTTCAAGCCCTAGCGTAAAATTCACTTTTATAAACTGACTAAAATCTGAATTTACCCCAATTAAACTTCTAAAAACGAATTAGGATAATTAGGTAAGGAAAAGACTAAATTACCCTTCCAAAATCCGGATTAGACTTTCCTTAATCCAACTGCCCAACTTTCAAAGGGGATAACTTACTCATACAAACTCGGAATCGCGCAAACTTGGCGGCGTTGGAAAGATCATTTCAAGAGATTTCCAACCATATCTGGAAGTACACCTAAATCATCCTGAGCTAGGAGTTATGCCCGTTTGAAGTTGACCAAAACTCAATTTTTCCTAACTTGAACAAATTTTCCAGATTTTCATTCTTTCCAAAAATGACTATTTTCAATTATTAGCTTCTTCCTAGTTATTTCAAATTGCGAGATGTTACAGAGACCTTATTGTTAGTAGAGGTTTGGTCTTTAGTAGCAATTCCCTTGTCCCATACTATGTGCCCTCGTAGGATTGTCTTAAATGACCTAGCTACTGGATCCACCTTAGCAATTATGAATCACACGGAGTTCTTCCTTGGCAAAGAGATTCTATTTTTTGGTGTGAAGGGTCCTATCGAATTCCATGTTATAGCTCACATGGTCTTATTATAGGTCAACGATAAATATCCAACAAATAAACAATGTTTTCTTACAAGGTTTTATGAAAGCTTACTTATGATTTTAAGTATGCATTGACCTTATTTATGATTTATAGTTTCTCTTTAAAGGCTCTGAGTATGTTTTAGTTGGTCATGCATATCATGTTTAAAGTTCCTCACATTATCATGCCTACGTTTTATGCATTTTCTCATACTTCGTACATGAATATGTACTAATGCATATTTGTACCTATATTGTCTCATAATATAGGGTTCAACTCTCTTCCTTCCAGACGTGCTTAGATCGGGATTGCTCAGCCTTGTTCACTTGATTGGTGAGTCCATTCGAGGGCCAAACCATGGATATTTTTATTGCTTTTATGGTCATTAGGTTTCAGACTTGTACGTGGAGTATGGGTTACATTCCAATCACTCCTATGATGTTAGAAAGACTTATTTCAGACTTAGTAGTTTTTCGTGTATTCTCATATGTACTTTGTTGATATCGTTTATGTCATCTTATGATTTGAGAATTAGATTTAGTATATCTCTTAAATAGTATTTTATTACATCATGCTTATACCAAGTGGCTTGTTTTGGATCATTCAGGATCTTATTCGCCATGTCACGTACGTATAGGGTGTACTTTGGGTCGTGACAATTGACTAATACTTCAAGAATCAACCACGTGCAGAATCTTGTTATGGTCCTATTTTTTAGTATTACTGGAATTTAGTTTTACTTGATCAATTTCTGTATTTTCTGCTTACTGTTTTAGCTATATTAGTGTGGCACGTTTTCAATGTTTTACCCCTGTTTCACCACTACTTTTTAGTTTATATTTTTTTTAGTTTTATTTGTTAAGTTGTAAGCTTAAAAAGGGCACAAAATGTGGTTGTTTTTCTGTAGTCGTGGAATTGAACAGTAAAAAGTCTTTCTTTCTCATAGCTTTGTCTACTTCTACTCTTCTTTTTCTAACACACACAGCCCACTTTCACATTCATTGACACACCAATTCATAAATCATTTGAAGATTTAATTGGGTATGAATCATTAAAACTTGAACAAGTTTGATTCTATAAATCAACAAAATTTACAAATCTTATTTTACGAAATTTCTAGTGCAAAATTCTGCTAGAAATTAAGTGTAAAATAACAATAAAAAATATAGAAAAGAATGAGTTGTTTAATAAGAAATGTGATTATTTTCTGTTGGTGGTGTTACAATGTCCAACAAGATGCGGAAGTAAAGGGTGTTTTTCTTCCCTAATGCTGTGTAAATGCATAGAGAATTTGGGCTTGCTGCAAAAATTGTGCTCAATAGACACACTTTAGTGTGAGTTTAGGTGTTCAATAGGTAAGCTTTACGGTTCAAGGGTCTAAAAGGAAAAAACTAACAAGTTTAAGGGGTTGTATATGTATTCTTTTATGCATTGTTTGGTTTGATGCATTAAAAATAACATGATTGCATTAAAAAAATTATTTACAAAGATACCCTTTACTATTATGGTGGAAACTGGAAAGGATGTAAAAAGGATTTTGAGAAGCAATTGAGTTTTCAATCATTTTAATGCATACATTAGAACCATTGCAATGCTAGTACCTAGAAATCCATGGTATTAGCATTACACAATAGAGTGTATCTTAATTATACATAGGTTGAAAAAAAAGTATCAAACAAGATACTAGTAATACACGAGACTAATGCATGCATTATTTTTTCTAATACATTCTATCAAACGCCCTGTGTAAGTAAATGTAAGAGAAAGATTAAGTTGAAGAAGTTTAGAGGTGCAAAGAAGTAGAAGAAAAAGGTGGTTCATTGGCCTCTGTCCGAGGCTTTTGTCAAGGCTTGAAGGTGATATCCAATATTCTCAGAGTATACACTTTTGGATAAATGATTCCATTCAAGAACACATACAGAAAATGAAACCAAAAATCATCAATCATTACACCAAAAACGAAAATGTAAAAGAAGAGGGGGTAAAAATTACTCCTACCAAGTCCAGTGTGGTCTGTACATGGAATTGGTTATCTAATATTACAGGTGTATGCAGTAAGTACATTTTGCTAAACTCTGCTATATTAGTAAGTATGACATGACATGTACAAGTATTGCAAGGCGACTGAAGCCCGTGTCTATAGGGTTGTTTGTTGTTGTTGAATGACCAGGACAGAAGCCCTTGTCTTAAGATCCTTTGAGGCAAGCATATCACCAATGACTCCTAATTCTGGGATTTCAGTCCATTCTTCAAGTCCTGCTGTTAGAGGTGAATGTGTATTGTTTCGTCGCCCTGTTATTATAAGGTCATAATCATCTACTAACGAACGAACTAACAATGCTGTCTCTGTTGTTTCATGCACGTAATGTTCAATATACTTCACATTTTCCCAACTACTTCGGCTTTGTTTCCAATCACCTACGATATCCAAATCAACTACTTCATCCACATCACAACTCACATCTTGCTTGGATATCAAACGTATCACCGTGAGGCTAATGGTCCCACTAATGGCCATTCGTTTAGCAAATGCTAATGCTTCTTGATCATCATTTCCTCCCAAAAATAAAATGGCAATACAATATACATTCTCTGATGCACGGACAGAGGTAGAACGTTTCAACTGGCCTCGATCAATTAGGATTGCAACAGAACAAGGAGCCCTTTCAAGAACACTAGAGTTCAAAGTTCTCAAACCATGATCTTCAACTTCTACTGATCCATCCACGGCCCATTTTCGATGAAAGGGTAATATAATGATGGATGCAAGGACATCAAGGGCAAGAGTACATATATCCTCATGCATTAAATTGCGTGGGGAGATAGCTGTAAAAGCTTGAATGGTCACAGCACCATAGTGATTGCGTTCAAACCCCTGGAAAGCAAGAATGACATTTTCTGAATAAGCTACATCAGTAATAGCCTTTGTCTGAACTTGGTGAGAGATGAAAACAGAAGATGCTCGACCGCGTAGCTCTATAAGGTGGAGAACATTGGACACTATAGGAAAATCCCTAGTGGGATTAGATTTCTCCAGCAATCTAAGTATAGCAGCAGTGTTATCAGGATTGTGAATGCAAACTAGTATGGGTAACTTGTTGTTGGAATTCATTAAGTTTCTTCTTTGATATCCAGCATATTTCCTAGATGGATCATAAAGCCATTTCACCATGATTTGCACAAATATTGACGTAACGGCTGTTGCTATTACCATAAAAGCAAAACTAGCCTGATTGATGATCTGCAAAAAGATAGTAATGTTGAAATATTTGAATCCATACATTATATGTACCACTTAATTACTTACTTTATCATCTCTTAGAAAGCTGTAGGAAGCCAAGTCAACGACACCTCTTGTAGACATGATGAGGCTGATAGCTGCAGCATCATTTAAGGGCATTTTGCAATATAGCATGGGAAGTAAACATGCTAGTATTTTTGTTATACTGCCGACACACAATAGGATAATATTTGCAAATGTATAAGAAGCAGAGGGATTTATGGCAGAGAGATTTGTTCTTAAGGACATTACAGTTACAAAAATAGGTAACAGAAATCCTGATGTAAATGGATCAAGTTTATCTACTAGTGTAGATCCTAAAGGCGGTCCCTCAGGGACGGCCAAGCCAAAGATTAAAGGGCCAAAAAGAACTGTTTGTTCAAACCAGGCAGAGAAGACACCAGAAAGTAAAACAGCAAGAACAATGATGAGAATGTAAAGGTCTTTAACAGGTCTCCCTTCCGGGGTCCTTTTGACTATCCACATCATGAGTGGCCTAAAGACAAAAATAACTACAATAATGAAAGCAATTAAAAGTATTGCATCAGTGATTGCTCTTTGGATTGTATTCTTTGCACCTATAACAATTAGAAAGATAAATGCATGGATAGTGAGACCAACTAAGTCACTAATAAGTGCTGAAGAAAGTGCTAATCTTCCAAGTTCAGAATTAAGGAGTCCGAGATCCTTAAGGAGGTAAGAGATGACAGGAAAAGATGTCTTAGCAATACTTATGACTTCAACTGGAATGGATAATGGTGTTACACCTTCTTGATAGAAATCACTTGATAATGCAAATACAGTTATCATACCGGTTATCAATGGAGCTAAGTGATTAAGAAAACCTATTACTAGTGCCCTTTTCCCTATTTTCCTTGTCATGCTAGTGTCCATTTTGACACCACTTAGAAAAAGGAAAAGTAGGAAACCAAATGTAGTTAGTGCACCCAGAATTGATTGACTTGGAAGAGGAAACAACTTTTCTTGGTAACTCTTATAACGCCCAAGAAAAGTAGATCCAAGGATTAGTCCCGCCTATAAATAAACAACACAAAACATATCGATTATTCATCATCATCATCATAATAATTAATAGAATAGAATTTGAAAGAGATTGAAACATACAAAGATCTCCGAAGCGATCTTGGGAAATCCAATGCGCTTGAGAGGAAAATGAAAAAGTTGTGTGAGAAGATATATAATGAGTATTTGAGATTCAATTGTTGGGACAGAATATATCCATGGAGTTGAACCTTTTTTAAAAAATCCAAGTGAAAATCCTCTTGGAGGGAATGTTACACATTGAAGAACCTTTTGGGTAGAGATGATTTCCGTGCTATTGCTCATTTTTCTACTTTTATTTCTATTCCTATTTTGTATGCCTCCACATTGGGAACATATTCTAAAGGGTTTTTCTCTTAGCTTTTTGACATGTCTAGGCCTAACACAAGTTTGCAGAATTTTAAGGAAACTGGACGTCACTCATCATGATCAGTTATTTATATGTGTTTTACATTAATTCAATTTCATCCCATCTTTCCAATTTTATTATGTTACTTTATATTTTAATGTAAATGATGTTTCCATCATGCCCATAATTTGGTCGTGTAGTAAGTAGTAACTATGGCAATTGGGAGGAAATCAGATTATTTATTTTCACATCTCTTATCCGGAAAGAAAAATAAAATTACCTTGTAAAAATAAATCTATTACAAAAAAAACTTATAAAATTAAATATATATATATATATATATATATGATAAGTGGGAATATCTACTACTTAGTACATGACAAGTGTTGGATGATATGTGCTTAGATAGTGTTGTACATTCTTCTTTTATGGTTGTACCTTTAAAATTTATATTATTGGACAATTTAACACCATTAATTACCTACTACTTTATTAGCCGAAAAGTTAGGCCTCGTTTGGGCCCATTTATTATTTATATAGCTAATTCTTTTTTTCAACCTTTTATTTTAAACTTCTTGAAATTTAATTATCTATTTATTACTCTCTCTATACACTTTTAATTGTTATTATTTCCTTTTTATTACTATATATAATAAGTGGGAATATCTACTACGTCATGTGCTAAGTAGTAGATATTCCCACTTATTATATATAGTAATAACAAGTGTTGGATGATATGTGCTATGATAGTGTTGTACATTCTTCGTTTATGGTTGTACCTTTAAAATTTATATTATTGGACAATTTAACACCATTAATTACCTACTACTTTATTAGCCGAAAAGTTAGATCTCATTTGGGCCCATTTATTATTTATATGTTTTCAATTTTCAATATATGTTGTCTATCTAATTCTTTTTTTCAACCTTTTTGTCACGACCCGAGCCTACACCCTGGACGTGGCCGGCACTCGAAGACCATTGCTGGTTCCCAAGCGAACCCTCATCTTGGCTGACTACAAGTGGAAAACTGATTCAAGCATACAAAGCTTAAAAACTGAAATAAAAGTTCATAAGACTTAAATACAAACTTTAAGTCCAAAGAAAACTATGTATAATAAAATATATACAACTCGCCATAAAAAGCCAACTTTAGTCTTTAAAACATTTAACAAAATAAATGAAGACTTCTAAAACTCTAC
>NC_064285.1:26651717-26683891 GCF_019186545.1 Solanum stenotomum | reverse complement strand
TCTTTTCTCTTCTTGAATTCTCAACTAAAACCCTAGGCGTATTTTAGGATTATAAAACTGAACCTAATAGGATTAGACCCTTAAAATATTACTAAAAACGAAATAAATCTGATTGGGTAAGGAAAAGACCAAACTACCCCTCTAAAACCCGGTTTTGACTTTCTTTAACTGGACAGCCTAACTTCAAAAGGTCATAGCTCACTCATCCAACCTCGAAACTTATCAAACTCGGCGGCGTTGGAAAGATAATTCAAAGATGTTTCCTACGGTATCTGGTAGAACGCCTAAATCATCCTGAGCTAGGAGTTATGGTCGTTTGAAGTCAACCCAAAACTCATACTTAGCTTAACTTGTAAAATTTCAGATTTTTGCTATTTCCAATTTAATTCTTTTTGGAACTCAAGGTGCTACATCTAGTGACCTTAACACTTAAAAAATTTTAATTCCTCGGTAAAATCTCACTCACTACGATGAACGGTTCGAGTCTTAGTTCAAAAAAATCTCTTGGGTATTACACTTTTATTTTAAACTTCTTGAAATTTAATTACCTATATATTACTCTCTCTATACACTTTTAATTGTTATGATTTTCTTTTTAGAGTCAAACTATAAGAATTATATATATATATATATATATATATATATATATATATATAATAAGTGAGAATATCTACTACTTAGCACATGACAAGTGTTGGATGATATGTGCTTAGATTGTGTTGTACATTCTTCTTTTATGGTTGTACCTTTAAAATTTATATTATTGGACAATTTAACACCATTAATTACCTACCTCATTTGGGCCCATTTATTATTTATATGTTTTCAATTTTCAATATATGTTGTCTATCTTATTCTTTTTTTCAACCTTTTATTTAAAACTTCTTGAAATTTAATTACCTATTTATTACTCTCTCTATACACTTTTAATTGTCATGATTTCCTTTTTAGAGTCAAACTATAAGAATTTTAACTAATATTTTACAATGTGTTTTTTCATCATATTCATATGCAACAAATTACAATTTATAGTACTTTTTGTATAGATTTTGCATATTTAAATTTTTTGTTTAAAATATCAAATTAATACAATCTAATTTAACTTTGAAAATTATTATATTACTACTATTAATAAGAGTGAATGTGAGGAGCTTCCCGTTTATGGGAATTGACAAAAAAATCCTCAAATGTTACTTTTGTAATTTCACATGAAAAATGTAATTCAATTGGTTAGTTAAAGGAGTGGTGCAGCTGCATTTCATTTTTTGTATCTATTGGACTAATTTGTCCCCTTAAAACTACAAATAATTCGCACAACTTTCTGAAAACATGGGCCCCACTTATTACTACTTAGTTGTATTGCTTTGGTGACTGATATCAACTATTCTCTCTCCAATAATATTTCTCCAGTATTGACTTTATACATTTTTTAAGAAATTATAAATAAAAGAGTAATATTACTATATCATTCTTTAAATATAATAAATATAATGTATTAAAAAATATAATTGAAAAATGACTAATTAATGATAAGGGGTAAACTATCCATTGATTTCATAAAGTTGACAAGTATTGTAGGACATTCCAAAATAGTATAATAGACAATAATTATTGGACGGATGGAGTAGGATTAAGTCTTTCTTTCAGTACTTTTCTTACATTAATTAACTTCTCTCAGCATTCAATTAGTGATTCTTTAGTAGAATTAATTAGAATACTTTTTACTTAATAATACGCACAATAAGCAATAAGAGGAAGCTTTCGTTGGTCTGTTCTTTTAAGGGTATGTTGCTAAACCATCACCACTGAAAGGTAGCTCTACTGATAATTGTGAAGAAAGCATATTAATGGATTAAAAATCAAAAAGAGGTAATTAATTAACCCTAAAATATTATAAAGACATCTATAAAATTTGGTTGAAGCTCAAAATCTATTAGTGCCATATAAATTAGGATAGAAGAAATAACATATATTATTTGAAATAACATGAAACGTACTACAAATCATACAATAATTAGCAACTTCAAAATTTAAAGGACATACAAAATATTTGATCAACTCTCAAAATTCTACTAATGTCACATAGTTTGGGATAGAAAAAGTAACATATACGTAAAATGTACGATAACTCATAATAATTAAATAACTTTAAAATCTAAAAGACATATACAAAATTTGCTTGACTTTCGAAATTCTATCAATGACACATAAATTGGGACAAAGAGAATATTGAAAATTACATATAAAGTATTATTAACCACAATAATCAACAACTTAAAATTTAAAGAACATACAAAAAAATTGTTTGACCGTTAAAATTTTATTAATGTCACATAAATTAAAATAAAAAATAAAAATATATGTTGGGCCCGTGCTAGCACGGGCTACTGTAACTAGTATTACTATAGGTGGGAATAAAAAAAGTTGAAAGTTGAAATACCAAAATATCCCTAACAAAACACATAAGCACTACATTGATTAAAGACAAACTCACTTATATCATATAACTAGTTCTGGATATGTGCGTTGCACGTGTAATCCATACTAATCCTTCGCAAGAACAATTAAATTATAAGTCAGTTTTTTGACAACCTTATTATCCATAAATTGTGAAGACTTGATTATTATGTAGTTGGAATAAAACAAAATAATGTCATATCACTAAATTATTGAACAATTATAAAGGAGACAATAGTTGTCGCATGCCTTTGATCTTGGGTTGGATAGAAGGCGAGGTTAAAATTTCTAAAGATAGAATGTTTTTAGTCTAATAGGACTTATAATTATGTATTAGAGATCAAAAATCAATAGATGATTCTTCTCGTTCCTTTATGACTTATTTGCATAGCGTAAATTAAATATTATTGAATTAATCCCCCTTTTAAAGGTATCCAACATAGAGAAGTCAAAAGGCAAATTATAGAATGATCATATTATCAAAGAAAACAAAGTCATAAAGCTTCGACATTCATGATCATTTTGAAATATGTACATAGTGATATCAGCAAGATTCCTACACAACTGTACTTTAAAATGTAACGATGAGTAGAAAAAATCAAGGGAAGTTGTAGATAGCACAAATACAATTTAAGAAGTTAATTGGACCAACTTTTCTATGCTTACCTCTTAGAGATAGCTAAATAAGAAGACGATAAATATTGCTACACTATTGAGTATTACTGAGATACCAAAAGCTTGAGAAACTATATATGACGACAATATTCTTAGCATTCCAAACAAAATTATCTTATTTTTTCATTCATGTGAGAAGCACAACATAAAATGCACAATAATTTTTTTAGAAATAATAACTAAATGACTCATATTTAAACATGAAAGGCTGAATTTTTGTTACATACCTGATAAGTTTACACCTATGATATATTGTATTGTTTCATCCAAATAGTGAGAATTAGTTATATGCTAAATGTCCATTTATATAAGATAAAAATTCATCATTAATTTATGCTAATTATGATGAAAGAAAATCAAAAGATTTGCAACAATGTTTATTGTAGCTATTACTTATCATTTAAGATGATTTATGAATAAAATTCATTGAATTTTTTTTATGGTTTTGCGCGGTAGGAGTATCTGAAGAGATTGTTTTAAATATTGCAAAACTTTTGATTTTCTTCCATCATTTAATAATACAAATATTCATTGTATTTATATTCATTCATGTCATAAGTTGTGTTTTAACTTCCAAAAAGTTGAAGTAATATTATGGGGTTTTCCATTTTAGAATATTATTATTATTATTATTATTATTATTATTATTTTATTATGTATTTATATTTTTGTCCATAAATATATAAGAATAGTTTTTAATAGAATATGATAATATTTATTAATAATTAATGTGTATTTACATTTTTGTTCATCAATATTATGACATTATAAGGACATTTTCGTAATTCAAACTTTTGACTTGGAGGCATCCCACTTATAATATAATAACTAGTTTCACAGCACGTGCGTTGCACGTGTGTATTGTATATATAGTGTACAATGCTGTAAAATAGAATTAATATTACTAAATTAAAGCTTTTTAGTAAATAATTATAATTGAAAGAACATAGGACAAGTGTTTTTAAGTAATTAATACAAATTGTTATAGAGTTACTTGTATTTTGAAATCAAAATGACAAGATATCATTGAAACATTTCAAAATACATTCAAAGCTTAAATGTGGGGAGAAAGTGACATTTCTTTAGTAGTACTTTTACTTCACTCAATTTTGTAAGCAAATCTAACCAACAAAATTTTTAAAAAAATATCAATACAAAAAATGTCACCGATAGTCTTTCCTCTTGAGGTTATGAACACAAATTATGGACCCCATTTAAGGACAATTTTTCTCTTAAATATTCATACTTGAAATGTAGTGTGTGCATGACACTAATAAGGATTACCATAAATAGTTTAATATTTTATCTTTATACGTAATCTATCTTTTACAAAATATTATTACTCAATTAATACATGAGTAAGACTATCATATATAGAGAGGTAATTTTTCCATTTGATTGAAATCATATTATAAGTAAAAGATAAAATCTATTTTTGAAATAATGGATTTTATATTCAAACTAATAATTCAATGGACTATGTTGATGCCCGTTGTTTTACCAAAATTAGAAAGAAACTCCTTCGTGAGGGTAAGAGGATAAAAAATGAAAAAATAAAGAAGAAACATCATACCCAAATCATGTGACTTTTTTCATATTTGTTTATTATTATTGTCTTTCCCACAATTTTTAGTCATAGTTAACTCATGAAAATCGTAAGAAAAACTACAAGTGTGAATTGTTGAATGATTTGCTATAATTTATTCACCAACTCTTTCTTATGTGATACCTCGAATTTCGTTAAATTTTCAACTTACTCATCTGTTGCAAATAACCCTTGAGATTTTAAAAGAAGAAAAAGAGTACAAAACTTTAAAAAATTGTAGTTTAAAAGTGAGAAGAAACTCCCCTATTTATAGTTATCAAATAGTAGTATGAATAGGTGTTAATTATGTCTTATCAAGTTACAACCTTTCGAAAAAGTCACTGCTCATCTAAAAAGTCACAACCCTTTGGAAAAGTCACAACTCTTTGAAAAAATCACAATTCTTTAATGTGAAAAGGCATCTATTTTCAATATAATACAAATAATTAAACTAATAAATAAAATAAATTGAGTATTTTTAATAGGGGGTATTATAGTAATTCAGCATTTAAGTTTGGGAGTTCATGCTTTTAAGGTAGTATTGATTGATATGATATACAAACAGTAACAAATATGTGACCCTTTTGTGCCAAGGGTAGGCCTATCGATTTGAAGGATGTATTATACAATTTGACAACATTCTATTGACCCCAAAAATACTTTATACAAATTTTATGAGTAAATCAAATAGGGTTACAAGATGAGGGAAAATCAATACAAATAATTAGTCTCATGCAAGGGTACAATCATAAACTAAACATTTGTAGAAGGTCCTTCCTTCTGGACTTTTTGCCATCTTCGAATGCCAACATCATTTAGATGGAATGGTAGCTTGTGGAGTCCTTCTCTGACTAAAGTAAACTATTAAAATAAACCCCCAACTCCGAGGGACAATGGTTTGCCAAATGACATATACATCCTTCAAATTTAAAACACACAAGTATGATCATCCATTTAGGCCAGAGGCCATTTAAGACTCAAGGTGGTCTTTCTACTGGACCCAACACGCCTTGGGTGTTGGGTCATCTTAGACGAATGCGCTAATTTCAAGGATTATGCTTCGCTCTACGCTAGTTGACTAAGAGTTGACTTTATTTGAAGTGAACCGGTGACCCAAGTAGACAACTTTGAGTTGGGAAAGTTAGTGACCGTTGACCATCAAGTGACCAACTACATTTGCAAGGGTACCCCGACAAACAATTTGGATAATAAACAACTACGGCCCACATAATCGTCCTTTAAGTAAGAAATAAAAAATATCAAATGGCGGAATATGTCATATGCAATATCAATATACATATAATTAAACAAATAATGAATAAATAACAAGTACAATACACAAATAATCAACAAATATACAAAATACAAGGTACAACACAATAAAAGAAAATGCTCCTCAATTTGAAAAACTGAACTTATAATGGTTAGAACCTCTATATCCCAGCGGAGTAGTCATTCTGTTTATATCCCTACTTTATTTAAATAGGGCGAAACGTTATGGTGACTCAAAAAATAGACAATTAGTTCAATTTTAAAAGAATTTTAAGAAAAAAATAATTTAGGAGTCACCACCTAATTTTAGGCAAAACTAGGAAACCAATTAATTAATTAACTAAAAAGAATGTCTACAAAACCGATAGATTCTAAGGGGTTCAAGTGATTCCGAAGGGAAGGTGTTAGGCATCCTTCAAAATCTACAATTGTGGGTCCCGACTGAATTCATTTTCTCAAATTGAGGAGGAGATAAAAATAATATGCAAGTATAATAAGCATGCAATATACACAAGTAATAAAATAAAATAATAATTTGAGAAACGTCCTAAGGTTTGCCTCGCATTGATATATACAAAATCATGAATAAAGAATATAATTCGAACTTCATTTGAATAGCTTCAATGAGAAGCAACTCCGAGTATCTGTAAAGACACTTAGTAAAAGTGTTAGTACTAAATAAATATGAATGAAAACAAAAGAATTAAATAATAACTTCAAAATAAAAATTTGTCTTACTAACATGAGAGGCATTGAAAATTGACGGTAATTTCGTCATTGACCAATTTTAATAAACAAAATATATGAACTTAAGCTAAATTTCAGTCTTTTAAAATGTGGAAGCCTCAAAAATCGACGGAGAGACTTTTTTATTGGTCAATTTTAACATATGAAATATATAAACTTAAACTAAATTTCTATTTTTAAAAAAGTGGAGACCTCAAAAATCGACAGACAGATTTTTTCCATTGGCCAGTGTCTACTTAATATATAAGAACCACAATGAAAGAAAAATAGAAAAACAACAAAACGGACGTAGAAGTCTAAATAATGACTATAGGAAAATCATCCTAAACACAAAACAATTAATAGCCGAAAAGAAATCAGAATCATACATAATTAACACAACACCCAAAGTACATGGGTTGTGGTGCACCGGTGGAAGTGTTTCACCCTTAACCAGATGTCTCGGGTTCGAGCCTTGGGTATGGAGAAAATTATGTTGGAAGCGCCACCCCCGAATGGTCCCTGCAGAGCGCGATCCGAATTTAGTCGGAGCTCCAATGTAGACTTCGGACACCACGTGGAAAACCACAAACCCAAAGTTAAATATCAACTTAATGTACTTGAATGGAGTAATTTAGATATTGCGGGGTAAAGCTTCAACAAAAATCGACCAAAGAATAAAAAATAAAATTATCTAAAATCAACAGCATGATGGTTGCCGGAATTACCTATATGTGGGCACAAAATCAATGAAAGACTCAAGAATAATGATAATGTCAAAACAGTCCAAAAGGAAACATAACGATGAAGTAGTATCTAATCTAAATAATACAAATACAAATAAATAGTCATAGCAGGGAGCAAGCAATTTTAACATTAACAAATATAGAGGTATAAAAAGAAAATGAAAATCAACCAAAAAACAAATAAAAAATAAACTAAATACAAGAGAATGTAATGAATTTCTAGACTGTGCAAAATATCAAAATGAATATTAACAAATGTAACGAATAAAATGAATATTAAAAAATGTAATGAACGTAATGCCATGTAAAAAATGTAATTTAGCAGAAATAATGATTTAAACAAAATGAACAAATATTTAAACGTAGTCAACCGGCTATGACAAAAAATAATGTAATTAAATTAATTGATAAAAATCCTGAAATTTTGAAAAATAAGAATAAATATGGATATACTTGTTTAAAAAAAAATTAAAAATATATTTTGAACTATTGAATAAATAAAACTTAAAAATTACGAATTTTGAAAATGTTAGGCCAAAATTGGGTGTCAACATGGATATCATAATGTATGCATACATGTGTTAAAAGTTTGGATCAAATGGAATATCTTACAAGGAATTTTAGAATCATTCAGCTTCTTTAACGACCTTATTTAAAGTTATATATTCAGAGTCTATTGTAGAGTGAATGATACATATTTGTTTTGATGATTTTCAAGACATTGTTCCTCTGCCAGGGATGAGTACATACCCACTTGTGAATTTAACTTTGTTTGATTTGGTGATTCAATTTGCATTATTATATCCTTGAAGTAATTCAGAATATTTGTCATAATACAAAGTATAGTTTTAGATATCCCAAAACACGTTTCATTGTCATGCAATGAATTTAATTGAAATTACTTATGAATCAACTATGTTTATTAATAACACATGATATATTTGATCGTGTATAGTTCATGATATGCATTAAACTTTATAATATCCATGCATAATCAAATTGTGAATCACTTTCACCTACAGTTTTTTGGAAAGCAAAACTCATATCAATTGGTGTTTAGACAATATTGAAATCGAAATACTTGAATTTGTACAGTATCTTTCAATGTTATGAGATTGTGGCAATGCTAAGCCTTGTAAAGTTTTATGAATCCTAAATTCTGAAATTACATCAGCAATTTCTAAGTCTTTCATGTCAAATTTCCTAGCCACCTTATGACATTATTTTATGTTAGAAATGTCGGTAATTATGACTAAATATATCATCCCCATACAAATAAATAATAAACAAACATTGACTTGATTCATAGTATTTTTAATGTAAACACATTTGTCATACTTTTTAATCTTAAATTCATTTGTCAATATAATTTGGTGAAATTTTACATGCCATTTATGTGTTTGTTTCAGTCCATAAATTAAAGTGACTTAACTTGCATACTTCTCTCGTTTACCGTGAACTACAAATTAAAATCGATCGTCAAATTATTTTATGTTAATTTCATCCACCAATTCTCTATATAAGAAAATTATTTTTACATTCATTTAATGAATTTCAAGACCATATATTATCGGAAATTTCATTAACAATCAAATATATTTTATTTTTATTGTTGGCGAGTATTTCTCAAAATAATTAAGGCCTTCCGATTGTCTATAATCTTTAACAACAAGTCCTGTCCAAAAAATGTCACTAGTTTCATCATGTTTCATTTTCCTTTTAAAAGATTATTTTGAATCTAAATGCTTATTTTCAGGATGAAGATCAATCTATTCCCATCATGACTATTTAAAATTGATTTAATTTCACTATTGACTATCTCTTTCAAAATGATGACTCTTTAGAAGACGAGGCAAGATTATTTTGAATCTAAATGCTTATTTTCAGGATGAAGATCAATCTATTCCCACCATGACTATTTAAAATTGATTTAATTTCACTATTGACTATCTCTTTCAAAATGATGACTCTTTAGAAGACAAGGCTTCGTTATATATATTTGAGATTCATTTTCAAGTCGAAACATCACAAAATCTGATCCAAAAGAAAGGAGATGTTCTTGATGTGTAATGACCCTTCATGTCTTTTTTCATGTTTTATGTTGTTTTTGGCATTTAGAGGTTTTCTATAGCGACTCCACGTCATTTATGACTTGCTAAGACTAACACTTCAGTCACCCGATTGTACGTTTTGTTTTTATGTGAGTTTTCATATTTTATAGCTTTTGAAACTTGAATGGCTAACTTCGGTCAAAACTTTAGGTAGACGGCCTCAAAATATAATTCGGACTGTTCCATTAGCTCTGAAATAACATTTTTTTATTTTTGAGGATCTTTGGTGCTGGCCTTGAGACTCTTGAGCTTATTTCGAGCTATTGTGTGTATTTTACTGAAAATAGAGTTGTGGTGTAGGATCTACTTTTGTTCGAGACAATCCCTATTGAAAGTTTCAACATCTTCATTGAGTCCGAAATATCAAATTTAGTGGAATAGTATAGTTCATTTGTATGCACATATTTCCAAACCAATTCTGAACATCCAAGTGGAGTCCTTTAGGACTTAGCTCGTTTGGCTGGCACTGTCCTGGTGCAGCTGCTCAAGCGCTGTCACCACTTAACCACTAGACGCTTAAGCGAGGCTTTCCAGCTAAGGGCTAGCCATTATGACGTTCCTGGCCTCTCTTAAGCGGTGATTGCTTTATGTGGTCCAAGTATTATATAAAGCAAATGCTTGATTTAGTTTAATGGAAATGAGGGATCCCAAATATGAAAGCACGTGATGGACAATAGAGACCTTTTGGAAAAACATACGTGGTGGGAACCTAGAGAAGGAACCTCTATGAGATATGGTATGACAACTGATCTAATTTAGGTCCTCTACATATGCATAATTCTGATGTGCACACTTATTGTCCTATGAAAGATATTGTTGAATTTGTAATGACCCAGTCGGGCATTTTTGGAAAGTTTTGTGAATTTACCATTTTTTTCCCTCCCGATATTGACTCTAAGTCTTTCATGATTAAGTTGTGAAAGTTGGTTTCAACTTTGAGTTTAAAGTTGAGAATTTTGTAAGTTTTGAATTTAAAAGCTAATATAGTTAAGAAAGTTGTATTTGGTGTCTTTTAGAGTTTCGAGTGTCGGAATGGAATTTCGTCAGTTCCACAAGTCCTGGAATATGGAATCTAGTCTATGAGAGTTGTCAGTTTCAGATTCAGAGTCTTTTGAGGATTTGAGGTCGTAAGTTGTGAAATTATGGAAATTTAGCCTTTGGGTTGATTTTGATAGACGTATGAGGTCCAGTTGCTCGGATCGGAACTCCAAGTGTTTCGTTGGATTTGGGGGATAATTTTAGACCAAAGTGAGGTTTTGGTTGATTTTTGTGAGGTCCCAAACTTCTTGTAGCCTTTTTAGGCGTTATGTTCATTCCTTATCTTCTTAACGAGTTTTGGGTTAAGGAGACCTTAGATTTATGTTTTGATGGTTCCATAGTGTCCAGAAAAGTCGAGTTTAGTCAATTTGCACATATGGTTTGTGTGTGCGGGGTTCCAAACAATTACCTAGGGTCCTTTCAATGATTTTTGAGTTGGCTGAATTTTTTGTTCTGTGATGAAGGCAACCCTCCGCGATCAAGGAGGGGTTCCCTCTTTCACGGGAGGTCAAAGCCTTGACCTCCACGTTCGCGGATTAGTGGGCGTATTTGCAGAGGTGATTTATGAGTGTCCAGCCACATTTGCGGACAGGGATCCGCGCTCGCGAAGAACCCCTAGCAGTGTATTGATTCAAATTTGGGGTTTCTTTCCCACTTTCCATTGTTGGAGCTTTGAGAACTCGGTGAAGGCAATTTCAAGTGGGTTTTTCAAGATAAAATAGTTGGGTAACGTTTCTTGACTTTAAACCCTCAATTACCCATTATTAATATAGGATTTTTGGGTTCAAATCAAGATTTTGGATTGATAGACTAAGGGTTTTCATGAATTTGAGTTTTTGAAGTAAAAGTGGGTTTATTAACTGATTTCAAATCCTTTTTGAAAATGGTTTTCACCAATGAGTTCCAAAAGCCTCGAGTAACACTTTCAAGTATTAAATTTTGGATTCAAACCTTATTTTCGGAATTGAATTTTGAGTTGATTGAACCATTTTTCAAAGTAATTGATGTGGGTTTTCTTAGTTCCAAAAATTATTGTGAATACTTAATTGTTTTAGATTGTGTAGTTTTGGACATTGGTTGGAAGGGGAAGAATCAACTCTTGGAGTGATTAATTGATTGATTTAAGGCAAGTGATCTCCTACACCATGTATTCTAGTAGAATTCGTGTATTCCTTTCAATGTTTGTGTGTTCAGAATAATGGGAATGAGGTGAAGAGTTGATTGTCTACTTGATAAATCTTAATAAATAAAAAATGGTTGAAATAAAAAGACTATGTGATGATCTTAATGATGTGAATTGCCTTGTTGCGACCCTTATTGATTGATTGATGAAATGCTTGATAACATGAATGTGGACTTGAATTGCATGAATTGTTCTCTTTTATATGGTGTGATATTCCTTGTGTGCATTGATTGTTGAACATCGTGATAAGACATGTGAGAGTTATGATACCTAGGTCATTTCCAACAAGTGTTTGTGATTACATATAAAGCCGATGAGAACTGGTTATGGCTAGTGATTTGATATAAAGCCAATGGGAAATGGTTTTGGCTGTGATTTGATATAAAGCCAATGGAAAATGGTTTTGGCTAGTGACTTGATATAAAACCGACAGGAAATGGTTCCGGCTAGTGATTTGATATCAAGCCGATGGAAAATGATTCTGACTAGTGATATTGTGCCAATGTGAAATGGTTCCGGCGAGAGATTGAGTATTGTGATTTGATGAATTTTGATATTTATGTGTGACTTACTTGTTAATTGTGATTGACGCACTTGTTACGTATGATTGATCTACTTGACGTGGAGGTTGACTTACTTAATTCGTGTTAGCTATTGAATTGTGATTGTTGAACTATGACTATTGAATCTTATGAGTTGTGTATTGTATAATTGTTAGATTGGGTTGATTTTTTTGATGGTTGTAGTTTGAGGAGGTTCGATTTGGGATGAAAGGGATGTTTGATTTCCAGCTAATTGCTTTGTTTAGTGGGTTGCTTGTTGGGTATTGTGTTGTTGGTACTCATCCCTTCTACACTTATGTAGGTTCCGAGCCCAGATCCGTGTGATCCCTTTTTTTTTCTCATTCTCCTTCTGATTCTCTTTCTCCTCCCCCCTTCCCTTCCCCCTTCATCTTCTTCCTCTTCATCTTCCTCCTCCTCCTCCTCCTCCTCCTCCTCATCTTCCTCTTCTTCCTCCTCTTCTTCATCTTTTTCTTCTTCCTATTCCTCCTCTTCCTTTTCCTATTCATCCTCCTCTTCTTTTTCTTCTTCTTCTTCCTCTTCTTCCTCTTCTTCTTCTTCCTTCTCTTCTTCTTCCTCCTCCTCCTCCTCCTCTTCTTCTTCCTTCTCTTCCTTTTTTTCTTCTTCCTCTTCTTCATCTTCCTCCTCTTCTTCTTCTTCATCTTCCTCCTCTTCTTCTTCCTCATCTTCTTCTTTCTCCTCCTCTTCATCATCCTCTTCCTCGTCCTCTTTCTCTTCATATTCCTCTTCCTATTCCTCTTCCTCTTCCTCTTCCTTTTCTTCTTCTTCTTCTTCTTTTTCTTCTTTCAAGGATTTTGAGAGGTAGTTATTTGTCATTCTAGCAAACTGATGAGTCTAAGACTTAGACTCATTTGGGACTTTGTTTATATAGATTTAGTGTCCTCAAATGCTTAATTTGTGTCATAAACTGATGTTAAAGCCTTGATTTTCAGGTATATAGATTGAGGAACAAAGAAAGGACACTAACAGACAAAAAGGAATAAAACAAACTGAAGAAATGAAGAAAGGCAAGCCTGGTGATTGCAAAGAGCGCTTGGTGAATCGTTGAGTGGCTAAGTTGACCGCCTAAAGTTCTAGTGTGCTAGCCCTGAGGGAGGAAACCAAGTTGGCGATAAAAAAGGGCAATCGGTGAATCATCGAGCAGTTCTGTGATGCAAAGAGAGATTGCCCAAAGTTACATGACTTGAGGATGTTGAGAGCCAAGGCAAAAAGGTGATAGAAGAGAGCAATGGGCGGTTCACCAAGAGGTTCGGTGAACTCATCTTACCTCGCCTAATGGCCCTTCGTGGCTTATTTTTTGTGACTATAAATTAGATTTTGAATAGTTAATTTATAAAGGCTGACTGATGCTGAGTCAGTTTAGAATTTTTCTCTCCTGAGTTTTTCATAGTTTCTAAATAGACTTAAAGGAGTTTGGAGATTTTGAAAGTGGGTTTCGAATTTTCTACAGATTAGAGCATTGTAAAGATTAAATTACTCTTACCCAGTTGATGGCTAATCGATTTGGTAACCATTTTTACCTTTTTATGATGCTTGGCTAAAACCCCGATTCTTGGGGTGTGATCATGTGATTATGGATTGAATTAGTTTATGGGTATTGCTAATTACTAGCTTATATGCTATATTGAAGTGAGTTTAATCATTAATTATAGTTTAATTTATGAATTATAGTTGCAAATGCAGTTCTAACCTTGTGTTCTTAGCTTGCTTGAGAGAGAGGTTTTAGAACTAAGATTATTGATTAATGATTTGTAGGTATTGGTTTGAGCTGGGTTCAGCTCGAGAGATTGAATCATAAACCCAATCCTACTCATCTAGCTCAAGAGAGAGAGTGGATGAATTAAGGTGTACGTTGTTCTTCATTGTTATGCTTGTTGATGTTTGAAAGAACTCACCTGATTTGGGATAGTTGTTCAAGAGAAAGCTATCTCCCTTATAGTCTAGCTTACTCACTGATTTGTAGCAGTTTACTAGTAGTTTCAATTACCCATATATCGAAATTTGCCTATAATCGATCACATCCCGAGAATTCCTCTCCTTATTGTTAGTTCAAATTGTTTGTGACTGTGTAGTAGTTGATAATTGCAATCCAAAACCCCCATCTAACATTCCTGTCACCCCATTTAATTTGTTTAATGTTTTTTTCGATAATTTCTATTCCTATATCTAATTAGATCATATTTATACTTCTTGATTGAATTTGAACACGTACCGCTTCCTGTGGGATTCGACCCCAACTCAATTGTTGGGTTATATATTGCTTAAGGATCGTTTGCACTTAGAATTGGATGAAGTGTTTTTGATAAACGTTAAACTAGCAATCAAAATGGTGCCGCTGCCGAGGAGTGGTGTTGTTTAAAATTCTTTTAGTGAAGTTGAATTGTGATCTTTTTAGTTATAGTTGAATCTACTTACTTTAGTTTTGGTTTTGTGTNAAACTAGCAATCAAAATGGCGCCGCTGCCGAGGAGCGGTGTTGTTTAAAATTCTTTTAGTGAAGTTGAATTGTGATCTTTTTAGTTATAGTTGAATCTACTTACTTTAGTTTTGGTTTTGTGTTGCTTGTGTTAAACAGAGGAAGAGATGAGCATTAACGGAAGTAATGGTAGCCAAGTAGGACACCAAGATGATGTTGGAAACCTCAATGACGTAAATGACCCAAACGTCAATGACTTAATTCCATTGGGTGGTGTGGGGGTAATTCGTCTACCTCCAAATGAAGGAAACGTTGTTTTTCACATTACTAGCGCAATGCTTCATCTCCTACAATTGAAAGGTTTGTTTGGGGGGTTGGCTCATGAGGATCCTCATGAGCATATTGGAAACTTTGTGGATGTCTGTGGTCCATTCTCATTTAAGAGCATATCGCAAGAATCAATCCGTCTTAGGTTGTTCCCATCTTCTCTTATGGGCGAGGCTAGTAAGTGGTTGGCTGAGTTGCCAAGAGATTCCATCACTTCTTGGGAAGAGCTTATTACCGCATTTCAAGTGCGATTCTTTCCCCCATCGAAGATGCTGACTCTTAGGGATAGCATCCAAGTTTTTAAATGCTTGGAAGGTGAGCTAATACACGAGACATGGCTAAGATTTAAGAAGTTGATGTTGTAATGCCCAAATCATGGACTTCCAAATAATGTGTTGCTACAATACTTCTATAGGAGCCTTGACTCGGTGAACAAGAGAGTTGTTGATCAACTTGTTCCCGGTGGTATAATGCACCAACCCTATGAAGTAGCCTCTCAACTCCTTGATTGCATGACCAAGATCAATAGGGCAACACTCGTGAATACCAAGTCAATCCTCTAAATTTTAGAATGACAAAAGAGCATATCGAAAAGGATCAAGAGAGAGATCAAAATATGGACAAAATAATGACCCAGCTGGACATCTTATCTAAAAATGTCAAGGGTGTTGGTACAAAAAGTGTTAATGTTGTGGGTGTTGGTGGAGCAAACCCCAATGAAACACAATTTGAAAGGATGTACAATGAGGAAGTGAACTTCCTAGCCAACCAAGGAGGAGATTATCGTGCAAACTACCCAAGACCGGGTGGAAATCAAGGTTGGAACAGAGATGAGGGCAGGAGAGACCGTGACAGAGATTGACGTGATCGCCACACCACTTGGAAGGAAAGAGAGGGGGAGAGGGATAGATATGTTCCTCCCCATGAGCATCAAATGCCCATGGAATCCGAAGGTGGCCGTATAAAAGATATGTTCTCATGCATTCTTAACAAAGTTGAAGGGTCCGACAAATTGTTAAAAGAAATGAAAGATGATGTCTCGACTCTCAATCAGACGGTGACCACTCACCCAGTCTCAATTAAGCAGTTCGAGACCCAAATGGGTCAAATTTCTTCACATTTGAATCCAAGACAACAAGGGGGGGGGGGGTTGCCTAGTGACACAATGGCAAACCCCAAATATGAAGCTTGAATGGGTACTTTTGTCGTGTCATGACGTTAACTAAGGCGCTTCTTGGGAGACAAACCAAATTTTTAATGCTTTAGTTTTGATTTTGAATAACGGATGTTGATTGTGCAGGTTGAAAAGTGAAGTATGTTTGAAAATAGGAAGTTTGGTGAGACAAAGGTCCAGTCGGCGACTCGCCAAAGAGGTTGGCGAGCCCAACTTGGACCGTCGTTGGACCCATAAAATTTCAAGTGGAAGTCTGTAAAACTCGGTGGGCCAATTACTTAATCGACGACTCATCGAACAGGTCGGCAAGCCCGATTTTGTCCGTCGTTTGAACCCCCAAATTGACTTGAGGTCTTGTAAAACTCGGCGAGGTAAAGTACCACTCGGTGCATCGCCGAGTGGTTCGACGTGGACGACTTACTCCACCGAAAGGGCTGCGAACTGAAAGGTTTTAAAGGCCTAACGGTTTGAAATTTCAAAATCTTTTATATTCTTTTATTTGTGCAATCTCGGATTTGGAATACTTTGCCGCCTAGCTTTTCAATTTCTCAATTCGACATACAGGTTGATTTTTTGAACCCCGTAATTTAGTTTTGTGGTTAAACTCAAATGTAAATGGTAATTGGGTATTGATATGTGTTGGGTAATTGTTTAAATGGTGTTTTATGTGTCGGATTGCCCGTATTGTGTTCGAACTTGTGCCTAAATGCTTAAAAAGATGATTTTTTATGTTTTGTGCGATTGAATTGGTCTTAAATTGTTGGGTTGCAGTTATTTTGTGTTGGGTCTAGTTGGGTGACGTCTGAGTAACCCCAAATTGTGCCAAAGACATAATTTTCCCAATGATAGAGCGTTTGACGCCATTCTTAAGGGCAAAAGTTGTCAAATGGCCAAATCGGGGGAAGTCTAAGTACCCCGAAGGCATGGGTCATATGGGTCTGCTACTAATTACATGGTGTGTGTGTGTTTGATGTTGAATTCGGGGAATACTACCTTGATTTTAGGAAACGGGATTGAAAACTGGCACATTGGGTCATTTGGTGAGCTGCATCAATCTTACCGAGTTCACTCGGTGACTCGCCAAAAAGTTCCTTAGATCACCCTTTTATGTGCCCCTAAGCCCTAAAATGCACTGTAATATTCGGCGGGCTAGTCTATGCTCACCAATAGGTGTCGGTGATTTGCCGAAGGGCTCTGAACATCGTCGACATGCCTTCATTCAGGATTTTTTTTTTGAGCTGGTCCTTTCGGCGAGTCTTCCTGCAACTTGATTTTCTGCAATTTTCTTGAACGATTTCTAACACGTTTTGATGTGTATTGCAGATATGTTTAGATCCAAAGTGCCCCGAAGAGACATGTCACCCGGCAAGAGGGTGAAAGGGATCATTATAAATGAGGATGCAACAGCATCCACAACAACGGCAACAAAACTCCCTACTAAGGGAGGGAAAGGCAAATGAAAGGGTAAGGCACCCGTGGTTGAGTCTCCGGAGGTCAGCTCCGATAGTGAGGGAGTCTACGCTACTCACCTTACCACATCAGACAGCGAGGGAGAACACCATGATTCTCATGCTGCCATCTCTGAGCCTGAGGATGAACAACTTCTACTGGCCTGGAGAGCAGAAATGCGCTCCAAGAAGATACATGATCCGTCTAGGATTCAGGTGCCTCAAATTACTCCTCCTTCTCTAGATTCAGATCAAATTGTTGTCCTTGCACCACCTGTATAGGGTCCTCCTCCCCGGTCTCTCAATAGACTAAAGGTTGATGGACTGAGCACTATCATCGAGGAGAAGAGATTGTCCACATATGGTGTGGTGGACAGATATCCAGAGATATGGAGCACCCTTAAGTCCCATAATTTCCATCTTTTCACTAAACCTCGGGGTCCCTACATTCCTAATTGGGTCTGGGAGTTTTACTCAGCCCATGGATCTTTGGCACCACAGGGAAAGAGGAAGGTTGCTACCTTCAAACCAGTAGATCATGTGGTTGTTCGGGGGAAGAAGGTAAAATGCGATAGTGATGTATCAAGATCGTCTTGGAATGCACCTATAACTTTGCAGATGACTACCAGAGTATGATCCAGAGAATGGAATTGGACAATAGGAAAAGTTGGATGACCCCTCTCCTTTCTGACAATACTCCTAGGTGGATAAAAGCTAGAGTGCCAATAGAGAAGAAAGACCTCAAGGTGGCAGCGAGGTATTGGTTCTGGTTTATTAGTGGCACAATCATGTCATCCCAGAACAAGTCTATTCTCCGCTACACAAAGACGGCCTGTCTTGGATCCATCATTTCTATGAAGAAACTAAACTTGGGTGTGATCATCGAGCAAGAGATGGCCATGAGGGCCAACAGCGTTAGACATCTCTTCCATTTCCAATGTTGATCACCGAGCTATGCAGACGGGCCCATATTTTATGAGATGAAAAGACGGATGTGGAAGTGAATCCCACCTGATCTACTGACATCCGACATATTGAGGCTGAGTAATTGAAGGATGAGGTTGAGAAGAAGAGGGCAGCTCCGGTGGATACATCCCCTGCGGTTGATATTGAGACTGTACCTGCAGAGGTAGTATTGCCTACTCCGGCCACTGGGCCTTCAGGTATTTCTAGCTTTGCCCCTTTGTGACTCCGAGTTCTTCTACTGCTTCCCTACCTCCTAGGTCTGCTGCTAGTACTGCTACATCCCGACCTTCACTCACCCAGGCCATGCTACTATGGATGGGGCACCTTGTCCATTCTGCTGATGTGCGTGCCTCTAGGCTAGAGGTTGCGGTTCCTGGGATGATTGAGAGAGCTCTCACCACTACTTTGACACCTCATAGAGATTCTATTGATGCCCTCACAACAAGGATAGAGGTGTGTGAGAGAGGTCAGCGATCCACTCATGAGGTTACGGTCTTGAAGGCCGCTATTGTAGAGTTGAGGAAAGATGTGGACCAGGTGAAGTCCACTAATATGTCGATGATTTTTGGGACCGTGGAGATTCCTGATTACCTGGACATAGACATTCCAACCTATTCTAACGTGCCTCCGGCTACCACTGGAGATGAGGTTAGAGCTGATGATGCGGCTGTAGAGTCTGAGGCTGAGACTGATGAAGAGCATCTTGTTGTTCAGGAGGAGACCACCTATGAGGGCCTGACTGAGGTCAAAGAGGCCATTGTACATTCGGCTGTTCAAACATCTTTGAGGGATACTTTTATAAAAGGCTCTAATAGAGCTAATGTGAATGAGACACCGGGTACTGATGCCCAACCCCAGATTGCTACCCCGGGCACTGATGCCCAGATAGATGAAGTGACTAAGATGCAGACTTCAACCCAGTCTTAGCCTGGAAGGATGACATTTTTACCTCCATATCTATTGTTTTTATTGACTATCTTTATTTTAGGTGCATTTGAGGACAACTGCTTTTCTTTTGTGGGTGGGGTGAGGTATTTCCATACCTACCTCTTGTGATTTTGTTTTGTTTGTGAATATTGGGTTTTGTGATCTATATATGTTTTTTGATCTTGATTTTTGTGGATGTTTGAGCTTATGGTCCCGTATTTTGAATGGAAATGGTTTTGAACCTAATTTTTAAAATTTCTTCCACCTCTATCGTGTGTGATTGTGGTTGTTATTGTTCGAATTTGAGTATCAATTGTGATCAATACCAATGACTTGAATAGTGCTCTTAATTGTACGAAATGAATGTGCAGCTACGATGAGGCCAATGAAGTTGCATAGACAATGTGTGAACTTTTAGCATCTCATTGTGACTAGCCGGTTATCGAATTAGTCTGTTATGATGAACATTGCACACTAGCTAGAAAGTGTGGAGTCTTGTTTGATATTGGTGCCAATGACTTGTGTGATGAGATTACTTTGAACATTGTGTGTGATGACACCTAGAATTTGCCCCGTTGGTCCCGTTGACTAAGTGATGCAATCACTTGAAAAGATCTTAGGCAACAATTTTGAAGAGTGAAAATAATTTGACAATATACCTCTTTCGTGGCCAACCTTGTGAGATGTGTGAACCTTGCTTGAACCCTATTGAGCCTTATCTTTTTCTTGGAAGAAACTTGAACAATTGTGACCTCTCTTTATCCATTCAGCCATAACTTTCATGAAAGTGTGCTTTGTTTGAATAGCCAACTTAGTCCAAAAGTCTAAGTTGGGGGTGCAGTGAAAAGAGAAAGAAAGTCAAGAAGTGTGAAAAATCCCTCTTTGAGTAATGATTTTGAAAAAGATGGAACCCTCGATGTAAAAAAAAAGAAAATAAAAGAAGAAAGCAAAGAAAAAGAATGAAAAAGTTGTGAAATAAAGTAGTGGAAGTTGCAAAAGAAATGGGGTATCCGTTAATTCATTTGAAGTTGAATAATGGGGAGGATTATGAACATGATCAAAATGTTAAAGAAAAGGAAGAAAGTGAGGTTCGTACCACACTTGATGAATGTAGCAACCACTGAGCCTAAATGACCATACCTTTACACTCAACCCCGTTACAAGCCTTGAAAAGGCCTTTGTGATCTTGAGTGAGCTGAAACGAATGTTGATTGGAAAATAAGGGCAAACCTATGGGTGAAGTCATGCATGTGTTCATCTTTGTGAGTGTGAGAGTCATATATGATTCCAAAATTATAAATTGTTGAAGAACTTTGTGTGAATAAGGAATCATCTTTATTGTGAGGGCATTTGAGTACCTTTGTTGAGCTTAAACTTGCATTTGAAGCAAGTATTGTGAACATGATCATCTTTCATAATGGTGAGTCACAATTTGAATCTTTGATTGTACAGTTGGTCATTGCATGAGTAGATTGAACCTTGTTGTTTGTATTCATGTTGAGTCTTATGTAGCACTATTTGAGACATCCTTTTTGAACTGCTGATCTTGAGTTTTACTTGAGGACAAACAAAAGTTTAAGTTGGGATGTTGATGAGTCCGAGATTTGAACTCATTTGGGGCTTTGTTTATATAGATTTAGTGTCCTCAAATGCTTAATTTGTGCCATAAACTGATGTTAAAACCTTGATTTTTAGGTATATGGATTGAGGAACAAAACAAGGACACTAATAGGCAAAAAAGAACAAGACAAATCGAAGAAATGAAAAAATGCAAGCCTAGTGATCGCCAAGAGCACTTGGCGAATCGCCGAGTGGCTAAGTTGATCACCTAAAGTTCCAGCGTGCCAGCCCTGAAGGAAGAAACCAAGTTGGCGATATGAAGGGGCAGTTGGCGAATCGATAGGCAGTTCCGTGATGCAAAGAGAGATCACCCAAAGTTACAGGATTTGAGGATGCTAAGAACCAAGGTAAAAAGGCGATAGAAGAGAGCACTGGGTGGTTCGCCAAGTGGTTTGGCGAACCCGACTTACCTTGCCTAATGGCCCTTCATAACTTATTTTTGGCGACAATAAATTAGATTTTGAACAGTTAATTTAGGAAGGCTGACTGATGCTGAGTCAGTTTTGAATTTTTCTCTTATGAGTTTTTCATAGTTTCTAAATAGACTTGAAAGAGTTTGGAGATTTAATTTGGACATTTTGGAACTGAGTTTCAAATTTTCTGCAAATTGAAGCATTGTAAAGACTAAATTACTCTTACCCAGTTGATGATTAATCGATTTAGTAACCGTTTTTACCTTTTTATGATGCTTGGCTAAAACCCCAATTCTTGGGGTGTGATCATATGATTATTGGTTGAATTAGTTTATGGGTATTGTTAATTACTAGTTTATATGATATATTGAAGTGATTTTAATCATTAGTTGTAGTTTAATTTATGAATTGTAGTTGCAAATGCAGTTCTAACCTTGTGTTCTTAGCTTGCTCGAAAGAGAGAGGTTTTAGAACTAAGATTATTGATTAATGATTTGTAGGTATTGGGTTGAGCTGAGTTCAACTCAAGAGAGTGAATCCTAAACCCAATCCTACCCATCTAGCTCGAGAGAGTGGATGAATTAAGGTGTGAGTTGTTCTTCATTGCTATGCTTCTTGATGTTCGAAAGAAATCACCTAATTTGGGATAGTTGTTCGAGAGAAATCTATCTCCCTTATAGTCTAGCTTACTCACTGATTTGTAGTTGTTTACTAGTAGTTTCAATTATCCATATATCGAAATTTGCCTATAATCGATCACATCCCGAGAATTCCTCTCCTTATTGTTAGTTCAAATTGTTTGTGATTGCGTAGTAATTAATAATTGCAATCCAATACCCCATCTGACATTCGTGTCAGCCCTTTTAATTCGTTTCATGTCTTTTTCGATAATTTCTATTCCTATATCTAATTAGATCATATTCGTACTTCTTGATTGAATTTGAACACATATCGCTCCCAGTGGAATTCTACCCCAACTCAATTGTTGGGTTATATATTGCTTAACGACCGTTTGCACTTAGAATTGGATGAAGTGTTTTTGATAAATGTTAAACTAGCAATCACATACCTCTCATTTTTACTTTATGTTTTGTTCTACTTGAGAAATAAATACATTGAGACTTGTATTTATCTTTCAACTTTTGTATTTACTTTAGTGGTTTGTACACATGACAAACAATTTTTGTGGTTATAGTAGAATGAATAAGTTTTCCGCTTTTATCTTGTTCTTGTTTTATCTTTTCGCTTTTTCTTATGCTTTGTTAAGTTGAGGTTGACTTGTCTTTGTGGAAAAAAACAAGTTTCATCACGTCCATTTTGGGGTCATGACAAAAATTTTAAAGTAGGATAGATTATGTTATACACTAATGAGAAATTTTGTTCCAAAATATGTGGTGGACCATGTTCAGGCAAAGTTTCATCCTTCTTATCTCAGTAATCAAGGTTACAAAGTTTGGTAGACTAAAATTAGTAATGATAAATTCACAATAAAATTATTTTGAAAATTTCCATGAAACGAGAAAGACAAAGTTGAAGACATGAAAAAATTGTGGATAAAAGGAAGTCCCTTCAAAATCTCATTCCTAGTGTGGAAGAGTTAATTTGGTTTGGAAAGATCCCTATGACATCTTTAATGCACTGATGGAACTTTGGTTGCTCAAGTGAAGGTAGATGATGTTCTATCTTTGTAGATGAGTGATGATCTTAAAGGTCGTCTTAATAAGGCTTCCGGTAGTTCTTCATAGCTTTTGGATGATGACACCCCGGTTGACCTGTCACTGATGACTCTTGCCACTACTAATGCAACAGAGACAATAGAGAACACTGCCCTACCATCAGACCCACACTTTGGAGCTTAGAGCGTCAATGGTAACCCAAGCCCTATGATCATTGATTGTTGTTTTGGATGCATTGAGGGCACAACATATTCTTTTGTGGAGGGGGGGGGGGGTATCATTTGCCTAGGTATTTTTTGGATGTGATTCTTTTCCCTTTTAGTCATTATTTAGTAGAACTGACATGTTTAGGATTGTCAAAGTATCTCTTGTACAAAAGATTGGTGTGGTGTATTGAGTCAGTTCTGTATATATATATATGTTGCAGCAAGTATGATTATAAGAATTAAAATGTGTTGATGATATTGTTGTGACTTTTTAGAATCTTATTATGACATCTGTTGAGTATGAATGAAATAACTTAAATTATTGCATCTTGTATAAAACTTGACAATTGAAAGTTGACAGTGTATACTAAGCCATGTGTGATTGTGAGTATTTGTATTCCATTCTTGCCTTGTATATGCATCTGGAACTTGCTTGGTTTATGTTGCACTGATTGAAAGACATTGGGTTAGGAAAGGATCGTAGGACGTTGTTAAAATTAGCCCACTCTACCTGAAAGACCAACCCAATGAAGTAAGAAGCCCATTGATCCCAAAGTTCTAGCCTAAATGACAACCTATTTGTTGCTATCTTATTTAGATTCCCTATTTACTTTTTAAAAGCCTCTTTCTTGGCCCTGGTCCCTCCTTGGATATAGTGTCCTTAGTTTAGGCAAAAGACCTAAGTTGATGGTGGCTACTGTTAGTGTATATAGAAAGACAAAATAGGGTGTGGATAAAGATGGATAAGTACCATGCAAAATCTGGAAGATTTTGGTTCATAAACAAAGAGCCACCTCCGAGGTATTGGAAAATTGGATTATTAGGAGAAATAAGGATGATTGGAAGGAGGAGAAAAGCAAAGTCGGTTACAAGGAAGGAATAGTCACTACTACCAAATGAATCCCACCTTTAGCGTGAGCCTATGTTAAAAGCCAAAAAAGTCCTAATGTGATCCTAGTCCAATTATCTGTAAATTCAGAGTGAATCTATGTAACACCCCATTTTCGAAAGAGGGAAATAAACCAATCTATGGGGAATTGCAGGTGCTAGCCACGGAGGCCAACCATGACTCGTGGGTTGAACCACGGACCATAGGTGTGGTCCGTGGGCTGACACTTGACCAAAGTTGAGGGGCCTCAAAAATCTGGTCTCTGATGACCAACAACGTGACCGTGGGTCAGACCACGGCCCGTCGATGGGTCACTAGGAGAAGGTCCAGACCATGGACCACAGAGGGACCTATGGACTGTAGGTGGGTCCAGGGTTCCATCGATGGCCAAAATTCTCTGTATCTAGTGACGACGTACAGGACGGACCGTAGGTCCATCCACGATCCGTCGAGGGGGGGGGTCCGTAGGTGGCCAACTGGCAGTTATTTTTAGGGTTAGTTAGGTCTTTTCCTAATTAATTAGTTCCTATACTATGTCGTTTTACCTATATTTAGAACTCCCTATATAAGCCCTTTTAACCCCAAATTCACCCCATTTAGTTCATTCTTCTAATTTCCCCAAAAGAACTCAAATCTCCTCCCAAATATTCTCTCTAGAACTTGAAGAAGAAGAATAAGTATTCATCTATGGTTTCAAGCTAAGGGTCAAGTTCCTCCATTTAAGGCTAGCATTTGGAGTCAAGGTGTGGTGGTTTTCATCCATGGGTAGCTTCCACCCATCGAGTACTCTCAGAATCCCAATTTCAAAGATAGAAATCCCCAAAAGTTAGGGTTTGATTCCAAAGTCATGGGTTCCTTTCAAAAATGATTATAATGCTTGAATCATGTTATATTAAGTATGAATTGATGATTTCCCTATGTTTTTATGATGAATTCCCAAGAACCCATGAAACCCCCATATTACTCAATTGTGATTTGTGATGTGGGTCTTTGTTGATGAAAGAAAAATGTTATGAAATTATGCATGAAGTGATTGGGTTACTTAAATTAAGATTATATCCATGTCTAATGCTCAAATTCTAGATGTGTTTATTGATAGTAGGGCTTGAACCTTCAAAAGGGTAAGTTGATGAGATTATGCATGTTTTCATGAAGTTATGTAAATGCATTAAGGACACTTTGAGAGTGAAGTGTCAACGATTATGTTGTTGTTGTGGGATGATTGAAAGGTTATTTTCATGAACTCATAATGAACATGATGTGAAAGGTTTTCTCACGTAATGATGATTCTAAGGTTGAAAGGCTTTCAAGCCTAATTGAATCTAAGATATATATGTAGACATGGACGATGAAAGGTTTCCTCACACATAATCTAATGAGCTATCCTAATGAACTAACTCAGATTGGTTGTCAAGGACATCCTTCCATGAGACATGAATTAAGTAAGACTTAATAAGTATTCTATGGGAATTATGCTTAGCACCGAGTGGGTATTGGCAATGAGATGGAAGCTCTCCTGTTAGTTGAGGCCTGGTTTCTAGTAACAATCTCCTTATCCCATAAACTGCATGCCCCCGTAGGTCATTTAGCTAGTGGATCCACCTAAGCTAACAAACCATAGTTCTACCTTAAGCAAGTAGGGCAACCCTTTCAGTGTGGGGAACACCGGGTGATCATGTTATGACTCACATGGTCTCATGTCGGTTAAGGCTTATTCCCACAACAAGAACAAGAACATGAACATGATTAATGAACTAAGGTTACTTTAAGAAGTATTGTACATGAATTTAAAGGTTTGAAAGATGTTGTTGACTTATATTGTCCATGTTTGTGATTTATGACCTCTAACCGTTTATATGATGTTTAAACTTGTCAAATTGTATGTCATGAAACAAAATGTCTCTTTTTAGCATGTTTTAATGTTTTTATGCATGGCTATCATACTTAGTGCATTTTTGTACTAACGCCTACTTTTCTTACATTTTTCACCAAGTGTAGGGTTCGGTTCTCGAGGTGATCATTCTTGTGGCAAGAACTTGGACTTGAGTTTCTTTCAAGCTTGGTGAGTCCTCATGGTTCGAGGACGGAATTTTTTTCACATGTTGTAGTTCCTTTCATGTACTTTCCCTTTACAGACATGTTGTGTGGGCTAGTCCCTATCTCAATCAAAGATTGTAATAGATGGATATATTGAGACTAAGTGTCTAGACTTCCGCTTTCCTTTATGAAAATTTTTAGACTTGAATTGTGTTTTCACTCTTATTGTTTTTTTCTTATGTTATGAGGACTAAGTGCCTTGTATGGATTCTTTCGGGGTTCTATACACCATGCTACATCTATGGGGTACCCCTGGGTCGTGACAATCTAATAAGGGAAAGACTATGGATTGTATGTACCTTGCTTGAATTTATTCTGAGCGTAAGTATTTTGGTTTATCCCTTGCAAATAAGATCTTGTCATGAGAGTGGTAGGGATTTCTTTGTGGTAAGGGCGTTAGTAATGCACTATTGAGGACTGATTTTTTAGCACATTTTCCAAGTTGTTTGTTGATACCCAAGTCCCAGATTCTTTTGAGTTGTAGCATTAATTGATATGCATATGCATGCATGAGTATACTGCTACAAATGTTGATAGCTGATGTTGTTGTGTGTTGCTTGAGGACAAGAAAGTATGCTAAGTTGAGGGTGTTGATGTGCCAACATTTGACATCACATCTGATGCTTTTACTAAGGATATTTGTGAGATCTTAAGTAATAAACAATGTTATTTTGATAGTTTAACACTATGTTAGTCAGGAAAATGTGAAGATAGAAAAAAGAGTGAAATGGATCTAAGTGCCAGAAGAACAGTCGTGACAGCAACACTAACAGGTTGTCACCTTTTTAACTGACCGTCAGCTACCTCGTCAAACATGCAGGAGGCTCAGGTGTGTCAATCAACTTTGACGATTATTGCGATGAGTCGTAAGCCTTTTGATGAGCCTTCATCACTAGCGTCGCACAACCAAAAGTCAGGCTTAAGTTTCAGAGTTATTAATGGCCACTCCGACGGATAGTCACTCTTATGACAGGCCATCAGGGCCTTTGTCAAACGTACCTCGGAAACTGCACTTTGTGTTTTTAAATTTGAATTTTCTGGAAACTATAAATACATTTTTAGAGTTTTATTTCAGCATCAAAATTGTTAATGAAATTTTATTAAAGAAGACGACTGCTTTTGGCTAAGTTTTGAAGGAGATTTTCACAGTTTATTGAAATTATTATCGTTGACTGCTTTCATCTCTTGTGAGTTTCCATTTTTCTTGAATGAATGCAATTATTGTTTTTATTTCACTAAGCATGAGTGGATAAACTTCACAACCAAGGGTTGTGGGATCCATGATGACTTGTCCTAAATCAAGAGAACTTATGGGATGAACTCTGCATTGTAAACATATATATCGTTAACCCTTTCGTTTAAATCAATTTTTAATGATTTCAAGCATTAGGAAATGTCCTAGGTTTGACTTGTTTGAGTAAAATAATGTAAAATCAGGGTAAATAGTTAATGATACAATTCGGAGAGTTGAACCCATATAACAGTTATTGTTATAGCAAGATGAACTAATTGAGTTATTATCATCGAATTGAGATAAAAAAACATTTAGTTCGAGATAATGAAAGTGATATCAATTGATGTGGTTGAGAGACCATTAATTGTAGTTGTGGTTGATAAACTGGAATATTAAGCATTGCGGAGTCTAGTTCTATAACTTACCCGACGATTGGTTAAGGAGTCTCGATGAACACAATCCTGGGTAATTCTCAATAATTATCTTAAAGCAAGTGCTATTGTTAAGTGTTATTTGTTACGAATTGACTTTAAACTGATTCCCAAAACTCCCTCCATTGCTCATTTTGTTTTGGAAATAAGTACCTAATAGTTAAATAACTGCATACGGCTTAGTTTTCACCTTATTTCTTGTGGGATTTGACCCCAACCTAGTTGAATTCTATATTTAACAATGACCGCTTTATGTTCCTTAATTGAAGTGTAAATTAGGGCATATCAACGCACTAATTAATAATCTATCAATTCAGAGTGGTAGTATTGATTAATCAAAGGCTTTAATGGTGATATCAATTATATTTCATTGGAGTTCAACTCATTGAGTCCTTGAAAAACTAGTACTAGTGCAAAGAAATAAGAGTAGTGATACAGATACTTAATTGTGGTTCGAGCTCTGATTTGCGAGTTTTAAAGATAATAATCTGGATCAACAGATCAAGGAAAATTTTGAGACGAAGAAACAAGTAGATAAGATGGTTTAGCTACTCTTTCAGTCGAGATTTGGAGTGTCTCAATTCCCAAAAAAATAATCAGCTTGAAGAGGGAGAGAATGCTATTGTTGGAGCTTGACTGAGAGATGAGAGACGATGAAGATGTGACTTCTAACACTTTCCAATTTTAACTAATCAAGTTTGTCTATTTAAAATTTTCTTCTTCTCTATTATTGTTTTTGGATTAGGTCTTTTTTGACCTAATCTTTTTTTATTCTAGTAAACATGGGCTAGGTGTCCTTTGTTCTATCATTGTTCTCTTCAATAATTAGTGGCTTTGCCACAATTTTTTATAAAGCAAAATAGAAAAAAACATGTGCAGTTACCAAATGCACAAATTTTAAAATTTTATTTATCCAATAAGAGCTCAAAACTTGGGAAAAATAATTATGTGTGGTAAAAAAGTTTTAGAATTAAAAAAAAAGTGACACAACTTATAATGATTGAGTAGAGGTGATAAATTTAAGATTAATGCTAACAACATTAATTTTAAAATCCTTAAATTTTATTATTTACATAAAGCCCTTGTCTTTTCCTCCCCTTCTCTACCCTTTCTACAGACACTACCGTCCTTATTCCTTTTACTACCACTGTTGTTACCACCATCTTCTCCTATGACACTACCATCACCATCTCCTCTTACTCCTCCACTACCTCCTCTTCTTCCTCCTGTATCACCACTACTTCCTCCTCCAACATCACTACTTCCTTCTCTTCTTCCTTCTACTCCTTCCTCTCCTCCATCGTTATTGTTACAATCGTTGCAACCACTATTATCTCCTCCTTCATTGTCATTACCAACACCACAAACCTTCTCCGCTAGAACTATAGTCATCTCTTTCATCGGCTTCTCCTTTATCTAATCTTCTATAAAAAATTGAGCAGTTGTCGAAATTATTGCAACCACTATATCAAAGTTGCTGCAATAATTTCATCAATTATTGCAACAATTCAAACAATCGATAAATTGTTGCAACAATTCAAATAGTTGTTGAAGTTATTGCAGCAACCACAATAACTATTGCAAAAATAATCATAATTGTTGCAACAACAATTATAGTTGCTTGATTTTCTACAAATTTTATTTTAATGTTTTCAAAAATATTAATTATTTCTTTCACAAAATTTTAAAAATTAAATAAAATAATTCGTAAAACTAAAAACAAAAGGATTAAAAGAAGAGTAATATGACAAAGAAGAAATGAATTTTGATAATGAAGTTGAAGTCGATAAAGAAAAGAAAAATGTAGAGAGAAAAAGAAAAAGAAAATAGAGGAAGGGAGAGAGAAGTCTTAAAAAGAAAAAAATAAAGAAAAAGAAGAAAAGACAATGAAAGATATAATAAAAAAAGAAAGGGAAATATATATTAGGAGCAGAGATTTTTTAAAATCATCAAAATTTAATATACATCACAAAATTTGTTATGTTTTGTCTTTGTATTTTGTTAGGTTTGGGTCTTTCCACCTGTTACGTACAATTTTCTTAGAATTTTTTATTTGAATAAATGAGGCAGTAGCCCCTACCCTTTTAATTTTTAAAAATTAAAAAAAATAGTAATTAATTTAATATGTCCACTTTTCTTGAATATTTTAATTTCAAAATTTGAGTTTTACTCATTTTTCTTTTAGGGTGTGTTTGGTAAGAAGGAAAATGTTTTCTGTAAAATATTTTTTAATTTTTTCATGTTTGGTTGGCTTGTTGTTTGGAAAATGTTTTCAAATCAACTCATTTTCCTCAAATTTAAGGAAATTGACTTCCCTTCAAAACTTAAGGAAAATATTTTTCAAAACTCTACTTCATCTTTTGATATTTTTTTTTCTTAGGGCATCTCCAACCCTACACTCTATTTTACTCTTCAAATATAGAATTCTCTGTTTTTTCAGACAATCAACTCCAACCCAATTCTCTATTTTTACTCTCTAAAAAAAATATTTTTCTCTCTCCTCAATATTATATTATTATTTCTATTTCATTCTTATTTTCTTATTTCATAATATAAATCCTTTATTTTTTCCCAATAATTACTTTATATAATTTTCATGTGATATAAAAAATATTTTTTCAAATTTTTTATTTAATATAAAATTATATTTTATTCTAAATTTTTAAATAACATAAATTGCAAAAAAATATTATATAATATACAAATTAATGGACAAATTCAAATAAAGGTGAAATACAATTACATAAACATTACATAAACACTCAATTTTTGAAATTATTATGTTGCTCCCATAAATGCTCGATTAATGTATTACGGAGTTTAAAATGAGCATTTTTGTCGTTAATTTTTTTTATGTCTAGCTAAAAATTATTTAAATCGACGATTTTTATCTACCACCATTTCTGTCGTTGAAGTTGGAGCCTCTACGCCATCTTGAATTGGTTCATTAAGATCACGTCCATCCTCATTATATCATGTAACATTTCCTTTCTCCAAAAACGTGATGGTTCTGCAATAATTGCAAAATGTGATTCCAAAACTCCGAATGCACGTTCAACATCTTTTCGGCATGATTTCTTGTTTCATCGTGAATTGATTATTATGTTATGTATTGTATTTTATCCTGTATTTAAATTATTATGTTATGTATTGTATTGTTATCTTATATTTAAATTATCATATTATGTATTATATTTTAAAATTAAAATTCTTATCTTATCATTTTAATTTTGTGTATTCTTTATAGTGAAAATTAATAATAAAATCAAATTATATTATTGACGAAAATTAGAAAAAAATTAAAATACTATTAATTCGGGATGAAAGTAGTATATATTAAATAATATATTACATTTAAAAGAATTGTGAATATTAGATATTTAATTAATGACATTATATGTAAAATAATATATTAATTAGAAAGTAATAGAAATAATAATAAAATATTCAAAAAGTGAAATAGAGAGTGTGAATAGTAGTTCTCATATTCACCTCTCTAACATGAAGAATAGAGAGTGATGTGGAGGTGGGTTGGAGTGCACATTCTCTATTTTACTTTCTAAATATAGAGAATTGAGAGTAAAATAGAAGTGGGTTAAAGATGGTCTTACCCTACACCATACCTCGTACCCGACCCTCCTCATTAAAAAAACAAAATTAAAATTTTTAAGTTTTCTTATTTTTTAAATTTCAAATATATTTTTGCTTCTATCCCCAAACCTACCCACAACCCCTACCCCCAAACCGGCCCCCCTCCCCCAAATAAAAAAAAAAATTCAAAAAATATTTCAAATTTTAAATTTTTTTTCTACTTCACCAAACTCCTACCAGGCTACCACCCCTACCCCCTCCCCCCTCCAAAAAAATGTTTTGGACCCTCCCACCAAGGCCACCCCATGACATCTCCATCAATTATTTTTTAAAAAAAAATAATTAATTTTGAGAATTATTTCAATTTTTTTTTTCATTTTTTACGT
>NC_064285.1:26594769-26651688 GCF_019186545.1 Solanum stenotomum | reverse complement strand
AAAAAAAGACTATTTCTGGAAAATATTTCAAATTTTAAAAATAATCAATTTTTACGCTACACCCCCGATGCCATCTTCGTCAATTTTTTTTTTAAAAAAAATTATTTTTGGAAAATATTTCATGTACCAATCAAACATTAAAAAATATTTTCTACTCAACAATCAAACATAAGAAAATAAACTAGAAATTCTAGGAAAACATTTCAATGGAAAATATTTCCCTTGGTACCAAACACACCCGTAGTGTCACGGATGAGGAAAGACTCAAAATAGTCTCTCATCTTTTGAGTTAAGGTTCAAAGTCATCCTTGAGTTTTCACATCGAGCACTAATAGTCCCTCATGTTTGCAATATTGGTGCACTTTTGGTCATCCTCCAAAATTTTGCCTATTTTTTAACATTAATTTTGTCCACAATTTTATGTAAGGAATGTCCAATCGTCTTTTTATATATTTAATAGAAATAATAACTCTATGTGAGAGAATGTGATAAGAAGAACACATTGTTCTGTTCAGTAGAAGTATTACTGCAGCTAAACTAAGAACATCTTAACATATGACGTTGGAAGAAAAGAAAAAAAATTGTACTATTGCACGTGAAATTATCGTGATGAACCTCTCGACTTTACATGCAATATAATTTCTACTGAACAAAACAAGATATTTTTCTTCTCATATTCTTTCATATGGAGTTATTATTTCTATTAAGTATATAAAATGACGATTGAACATATCATACATAAACTATGGATAAAATCAATATTAAAAAATAGGCAAAATTTTGGAGGACCAAAAGTGCTCCAATATTACGAACATAAGGAGCTATTAATGCTCTATCTGAAAATTTAAGAATGAGTTTGAGCTTTAACCCATGTATGAGGACTATCACGGATACAGAAAATGATTCCCTCTTTGCACTATTTCACTATTTATAGAGGGTTCCTTGCTTGTGTAGTGTATGAATCTCCTGGATCGAGCAAGTAAAGTGGGTTTGTGAGATGAGCTCTTCAAGCTCACCTACTCGATCTCAAGGAGAGAGACCAAGGACTTTTGACGGTGAAGCTAAAAGGATCTGCTGGGCCAAGGCTGAGACTGTACCCGGTCGACATCCTGAACGCTGGCGGAAAGATTCCGCCGGAAACATTCTCTGCAAACGCCTCTTCAATTGTCAAGGCTGTCTTTGCTTTGAATATGATCACATCATTCCCTTTTCCAAAGGTCTACCTTCTTCCCTCCCATTAGTCTCTTTCCCCTATTTTTACCCTAAACCAACTAGTTTGTTCTTGAACATTCCGTCATCAACTTATCATTGAGGATTGATTGTTTGTTTATTACTCTTTAACTCAATTTTTGGAAATGGGTTCGGAGTTTGATATATACGATGTATATTCTCAATCCCAGCTAATTTGGAATTGAGGCTTTGTTTATTTTAGATATAAAGTTCTAATTTGCCCCTGTAATTTACTGGGAAAACGAACTTTCTTTGTGCTGTTGGAATTTAGTGTATAATTTTGTTTGAATAGGTTAGATATAAGGAGGGAGTTGCAAGGCTGAAATAGTTGTTTTATATAAGGGAGATGATGTTCTATGTAGTCATTCGTCATTTATGTTGACAGGGAAGAATCTCATATGTAGTTTTCCTGCGCCAGAAACTTTTCTTTTGAGTGAAGGGTCTATTGGAAACAATCTCTCTACTTCACAAAGATTACTGGATATGTTGTTGTTGTAGTATGTTATTCTTTATTTTTACTACTACCTTTTGCTTCATTTGCTTTGTTTATTTTGCTATTTTGTTGTTATTTTTGTTTGATTACACCTATTTTGAGCCGAAGATCTATTAGAAACAACCTATCAACCCCGCAAAGGTAGGGGGTTAAGGTCCGGGTTCATCATACCTTTCCCAGACCACACTTGTGGATTTCAGGGAGTATGTTGTTGATTCACACCGAAAACTGATATTGGATTTTTGTTGTTTAGTGATTTTAATCATTTGGATAGAATATTAACCGATGAAAAGTTTCCTTTTCTATTTCTTTTCACGTCCAGTGGTTGGGTGATAGAGGTGGAGATGGGTCTCTTAAGCTTTTATTTGGTGGTCAATATATGGTTAATGCACCATTTAAAATGTGTTTTCTTATGCAGGGGGTGAGTCCATAGCAGAGAATTGCCAGATCCTTCAGACAAGGGTGAACAGGCTTAAATCCAATAAGGATGAGATTGATATTAGTCGGTTAAAAAGCTACTCCTGTGATATCAAGTTCACTGGTATTCTACTTTGATCTTTCCCTATTTGTTCTGCTTCTATCACTTGTCACGGTATCGATCTCTATGGCTTCTGGACTAGCCACACCAGTGGAGATATGTGAGCTATATGATAGTTTTGTTACTTCTGTAGCCTCTTAAGATTAGAAGTCTGTGATTTCCTTGGTAATTTTAGAGCTAAAAGTCATTGCCTGATCTGCCACTGGATTACTGGATCACTTCCGAACATTATCCTGAAATGATCTTGTTAACATCTGGGATTAAACTTTAAAGTGTCATTGTACTTGTTGTAATGAATTTATTTTTATGGCAGTTTTTAGGTATTTCCATGTTTTCAAGTTTAACTAGATAATTTGACACTGTTCATAAATGGAGGTATAGAGATGTAATATCAATTAAAGTGGAAGGCAAATTGTTTTGCATTATAATAAGAAATTATGTGAAAAATTGCTTTTGTTTGGTATTTGGTTTGAACCCAAGTTGTGTTTTCATGGTTGTCATTGTGATGGTTTTTGTGGGGATTTCCTTCTCAGATAAATACTTTTCCATTCAGTACTCTTTTGGCCCCTGCTAAGGTCTCATTTCTATAAAAAAAAAACATTCATCAGATTCGGGGCAGTAATACAATATGAATCCGTCACATTAAGATTAATCTTTACTTGTACATCTTTTTGTGCCTCCTACGGCCAGTAGCAGTTAGAGAAGGTTTTTGATTCTAAGCTGGTTGCTGAATCCAAATTGAAGTTTTGTTTAGAATTGAGTCCTAGCTCTTATTGCATTACTGTAGTGAGAAGGTATGATGTAGAAACAGGTGTTACAGAACACGACAAGTAATAGAACTGTTTTTCTTTTATGTGAACGTGGATTTAGACAGTTCTTTTGAAACTATGTAGATTGTATCTTCTTTGTGATTGTTCTTTCGTTTTCATTTTTTTTTTGCTTGACTATTCTTTGACAATGTAGATCCTATCAGAGATAAGATACTCTTGTAAAAGATCAAGCAAAGGAGAACTATATTCTTCCACCTAGAAGAATTCTTTTGTTATGTTAGCTAGACATAGTTTAAATACATAAAGAAATTTCTTTATCTTGGTAGATGCTGCCTAACTTCCTCAGAGTAGCAAAGCTTACGATCTCTATATTATCTTCTCACTAAGGATAGGACCAATAACATTTGCTTGGATCTTTCAACTGGTTAGATCCCTCTCCCTAGTTGTGCAAGTCTTACCCGTTCTTTCATTATATAGCACATGCTTGTAGCACAACAGCTTTGGCAACTGTAGTTAATGGAATGGGTGTGGTATTTCTTTTTCATTTTTGTTTTGTTTTTGTACAAAGTATATAGACCGGTAAGAATAGGGGACTAATAATGCCGCCTTCTTCTACACAATTAGGACAAATAGAGATATTCTTGTCTGGAAGGTTATGGTGGAAAATGGTATATGGTATACGATTTTCTATGGAATCTAACATAAGTTATCCACCCTTGAAGTCCCTTAAAATGTATAGTGATTAGCCATTCTTTCCAACTTCACACAAAATTGGACATATATATTAAAGTTGTCAAGCCCTCAAGGTAGGGGTGTTCACGGTTTGGTTTGGGTCGGTTATTGGTCAAAACCAAAACCAAACCAACTTAATCGGTTTTAAAATTATCAAAACCAAACCAAATATAATATACATTTATCGGTTTGGTTGTTTTTGGTTTTGGTTTGGTTTGGTTCGATTATTCGGTTATTAACTATACATAAAAATAAAAGAAACAATTCATTCAAAATGTAAAAAAAGTGACAACAATCCATTCAAACAAAAAAATAGTTATAATGACTGGCATTACATAACTTTTGATCATTGAATTTACTGAATAAAACTTCAAAATTCACTATTTTGGCATAGAAGGAAGAGACAATGACATTTTCAGTCCCACAAAGAATTTCCATAGACACTCATATACATGAAACCAATAAGAAAAATGTTCTCACCTTGGACATTTTTTCTTTCATAAGTAAATTATAAATAAATTTTGATGAAACATATATAAAATCTTTAAAATTGTTTATGAATCTAATATATTATGTATGTATAATAATAAAATTTATGTATATAACTTGTTGGTTTGGTTCGGTTATTTCTTCGATTTTTTTTGAACAAAATCATAACCAAACCAAATATTATCGGTTCTTAACAATCTAAAACTAAACCAAACCAAAACCCAAATTAAATCGGTTCATTTAATCAGTTTGATTTGATTTTTCAGTTCAGATCGGTATTTATCCAAACCATGAACACCCCTACCCCAAGGCCTAGCTCAAGTGGCAAAAGGTGGAGGATTTGTGGCTTAGGTCGCAGGTTCAAGCCCCACACCGTGCAAAGTGAAGCCCGGTATTTAAGTGGAGAGGGGTAGAGGGGCGGGTCCATTATCCACCGAGTTTAGAAGGTTGTGATTGGTCCAAAGGGCGGGTCACAGACGGATTTCTCGATTATCAAAAGAAAAAAAAAAAATTAAAGTTGTCAAATTTTTTTTGGCATAATACATAAATATGCTCTTTAAATTAGCTTCAATTCACATTTATGTCCTCCAACTTTGGGTGTGCACAATGTAGACACTCAAACTTGTATAACGTTGAATAAGTAGACACATGAGTGTCCTACCTGGCATAATACGCGTTAGGCCCCATGTAGGACTCAAATTGGCATGTAGGATGCCATGTAGGATGCGTGTGACTTTATACAAGTTTAAGTGTCTACTGTGCATACCCAAAGTTAGAGGACATAAATGTGCGTGAGTCCAAGTTAATGACACATTTATGTATTATGCCATTTTTTATTTGCAGCAGTGACATTTTACTCTATTACTCCTGATACTTACCATAAAACTTGGGCCATGCAGATAAAGAGCTTGATGTTATTGAAATGGCTGTTTATGGGGATGTTCTTCGACCTGGAAAGCAATGCCGTTGTAGAACTGTTGCTGAAGTGCTAGGCCAATATAAGTCAAAGGATCGGGCTGCTCCCTGCAACTTACCATATGCAGATGAATCCTTATAGCAGGCAGTGAAGAGAACCTTACATTTCTCAGTTGTATTGTTTGTGCAACTCATTAATATTGTTGTATTTCAATGGCTTCAATTGAAGTTCAATTGTTTATGTAGCTCAGCAGCTAATTGAGTGAATTGTTGTAACTTTGGTGGATAGAGTGTCGCTTTGTGAACTTAAGTGTGTTGAGTGAGTCCATGGAATTTCTCAAGATTGATGGTGAGTAATGCTAAAGCCATTTGCACCAACTGAGCTTTACTGTTGTCACCTTCTTATCTCCCTAAAATTTTGAATTGGGCCTGATTTAAATGAAATGGATACACAGGAGTCCTATAGCTGATCTGACTAATTTGGAATCGCTTGATCTTGGCTGGGTTTGTGGTGAGTTGAGTCTGGTTTCAAATTTCAATCATGAAATCTATATTTGTGGTGGTGAGTTATTTAAGTCTTCAATTAAGTATTGGTGATTATTTTGACCAAAATATTAGATTAAGTTAATTGGGGACTCATTAACATTTTCAAAAGACTTTTAATCTTTTTAAAAGTACAAAACAATCCACGCTTAAAATAAACAAAATCTTCACTCCCTCTCTCAAACATTCTCCTCAATTGTACGTCTCTCTCAATCTCACGGCTGCTTTTTCTCTCAAAGTTGAAAATTGTTCTGTTCTTCCAACCAACTCCTCCAGTAACTTTCAACTTCAGACTGCTTCTACGTTTCATCTTCCGACAACTACTTCTTCCATTCTAACTATCAATTTCTCTCTCTTCGCAAGTAAGGTGAAGACTTTATTTATTTGGAAAACATTAGGGCTTTTTTTTGTTTTAAAGAAAAAGAACTTTTCAAGTATTCATTAACAATTTTAAAATTTGATGCTTAAAATAGAAAAACAAACTCGAGAAAATTTTAATTTGTGATATTTGTTCTCTTAACTCATGTTTGATGTAAATGTGATATCTTTTTAAAGCGAAATATGATTATTAATTTTTCCTTGTTGTTCTCAAACATTGTTTTCTAGTAGTGATGATGAATTTTATTTTTTTCGGATACATTTTTGTTATTTGTAATTCTCGAACAACTGTTGATATTTTTGGCTTATTTGTGTTGTTGTATTATACTAGTATACGTGCCCGCGCGTTGGGCGGAGATTATTAAAATTTATTTAATTGTTCAAATATATTACATCATTTTGATTTTATTAAAATATAATTATCATCATATTTCATGCAATGTACTTAATATCATAAAATTTTATATAACTAAAGGAACAAATCATATAAATGCATGCGCACGATCATCAAATAACATTTTTGAAAAAACTAAATATGATAATTATATATTTCTTATACAAACGTTTCAAAAATATATTATGATTAAAAATAAATAAGAATGAAAGAATTAAGAGAATATGTTGGTACACTCTCTCAAATTAATATATGAAAAAAATTTATTTATTATTTTCTTTCAATAGAGAGATTTTGCGTAAATTAAATAATTTATTCATTTTCAAATTTTTTTCATAATGATTTTAAAATATTTATCTGAATAATAAATTCCTCATGTTAATGGTCAATTTAAAAGTTGTGTACAAAAATACATGACATCTCTTTATTCATTTCATATTAATCAAGTTTCTACGCTTCTACTCCTCTAAGTGTTATCTAAGTAAGCTAAACATTATTTTTATATATAAAAAAGGAAGACTGACTCTTCAATTATAAAAAAATTTATTTTTGAGTTGAAAAATTGTATATCCACTATAAAAGTTAAATATGTAATAGTTATAACTAATAAGCATTGCATTAAGTTATGGAATAGTTTAAAAATTAAGTACCTTAAAAACATGATTTATATTTTAGATTATATAGCCATATATTATGGGAATGTAGTTAATCATTTCCATAAAAATAGGCTCATTAAGAGTTGAGAGATGATATATTTGAAAAACAGTTATAAATTGTTAAAGACAATATTTCTCAAAAGTCTAAACAAAATTTAATAACAGTTAAAATTATTTTTAATGTTAATTATAAATCCTGTTATTTTAACATATTCATTTTTGCCTATATTTATGTGGAAACAACTGAATGTATTTCAAATTCATTGTTGTCCATATTAGTAATTATTAGATTTAAAATTTTTATTTTAACTTAAATTGTTAAATGTTTTAAATTAATTTTGTGAATTCAATATAAGTTTTGTTTTTAAAAGACTCCATTATGCATGGAACAATTATTTCAGCCACGTATTCATAATTAGTTAATACTTATTTGTAAATAGTTAATACATATTTTATTAATGAAACAATGCAATCTAAAAATACGAATGTGTCTTAATATTTTGGAAATCAATTATTTTTCTTAATTGTTCTCTCCAAAAGCTTTTGCCCTTTTTGAATGTGTCTGAGATTACGCATGTATATGTATATTGTGTTGGGGGCAGAGCTTGACCTTTTTTTTTTATTTGAGTTTGCAGTTTTTATTAAAAAAAAATTAATTTTTGTGGTGGTTACTAAGTAAGTTTACACATATTTTTAAATTTTAATTAAATTATTTCTTTTTTTTATTTTTTTTATTTTATAATCTTAAATTGCAATTTCAAACTATTTAATTTTTAGTTATTTATAAACTAATTTTAAAAAGGATAATGAAATTTTTGGAAAATAATTACGTTGATTGGTGAAGAATTATCCGTTTGTTTGAATATTTTTTCACTAACCACTCCTTTTATTTAGGATAGAAGTGGGAAGTTAATGTGCAGTTAAAATATTTTTTTATTTCTTATTTCTCATTATTATTAAATAAAAATGTGCAGTTAGATGGTTCAAATTTTAAAAATATCTTTCCAAAAAAAAAGGACCTCAACGTTGAATTTTTTTAGAAAATATTTTTTTTATTTTTATTTTTAATTTTCTTTTTAGTGTTTGAAATTTCTATTTTTATTTTTAGAATTCCAATTAATTTTAATAATTTACAAATTTTGTTTTTTTTTTTGGTAGTGCTGACAATAAACATTATAATTTTTTTAAGAGTCCAAAACGTGTTAAAAAATATATAACAATTATCTTTTTATTTATTAGTTTTATTTTCAATATTTGATGATTTATGTTTTTACTGGTTTATTTTTTTTAAAATTATTTTTAGATTTTAATTTAATTCTTCTTTGTGGTAAGTTTTTTTTCTGATTTTTATAATATACAGATAAATAATATATCTATATATAGATTATTATTAGTATAATAATAATAATTATTATTATTATCTATATTTGTTTTTCTTTATATGAGGAGATTGTGGAAAGATGGTTAAAATTAAAAATATACCTTTCCACAAAAAAAGGACCACAACTTTAGAGTGTTTTTTTTTTAATAAATACATACACATAATTAATTTTAATTTTTTTAAAATCTGATTTAGTGTGGTGCTGACATGTGGCACTTTTTCTTTTCCTTTTATATGTGCAGTTAGATGGTTCAAATTTAAAATTTTAATTAAATTATTTCTTTTTTTATTTATATTTTATAATCTTAAATTACAATTTCAAACTATTTAATTTTTAGTTATTTATAAACTAATTTTAATAAACTTTATTATAACATCTTTTAAAACAATTTTAGAAGTAGAGAGTTAACGTCTGCGGTTAGAATTTTTTTAGTTTTTTCTTTTTAATATTTTTTACGTGTAATTTAGTAGAAGTAGATAATGTTAATAAACTTCATTATAACACCTTTTATATATGCTTTCACTATTTTTTCTGTATAGTTTTTTTAAAAATAGCATTCTTTTTCCGTCTATTTTTTAAATACAGATTAAAAAAGATTGATTAAAATTTGTAAATTGTATTTTAATTTTAATTAATTGATTATATAAAGTTAATTTTACGTAATTATTAAATTAGTGATCATAATCTGAAGTTGCATATATATATGAATAAGTATAAAAAAAGTATTAAAAATTAAAAAATAAAACAAAAAGTAATGGACTTATAAAACATATAATTAACTTTCAGATTATTTAAAATATAATATATTTAATTTCTAATATGTACATACTTATATGTATAGATTTTCCTGGAAAAAAAATGCTCAATTTTAAAAGTTTTTGACTAATTTTCTACTTGTTGAAAGAGTGAAAGATTAACATTGAAATATGGAGATGATCTTCATGTAATTTTTCAACGTCACTGAGAGATTCATCATCACTATCTAGGCCACTAATGTTATTTCATGAAACTATCTTCATTGATGTCTTTTGATTTTATGCTTTGATCAATAAACTTACTTTCTTGGTTGCTTCCATTTTAAAAAAATTAAAGATAAAACTTATGTGAATTCATGATTGCTTTAAAAAACTTTCAAGCATATATGTAAAATCTTGTAAATATTCAACCTAAAGATAAATTATTTCACATCTAATATTATCATACTCAATATTAAAAATAAAAAAATAATCCATAGTCACAACATAATTAAAAAAATAAAAATACATTCATTCATTTTTGAGAGTTTTCAATTTCTTTCATAATTTATTTATTATTTTTTAATCCTCTATATAGTACATAAAAAACAACATATTTCCTAACAAAATAGGAAGAAAAAACACATAGGCCTCAAAAAACAAAAAAGTGAGATTTTCCCATAATTACCACAAAGTCTGTTCAGTACCATAGTTTTCAACGAATTCCTCTTTCTTGAGATATGAATTGCTCACTTAATTGTTCAACTTCTCTTGATTTTTCTCGATCATTTTTTCTTGACTCGATTATGATCATAAATTTGTGCCTCTTTTAAGAAGGATAAAGAAATTTTTGGAAAACAGTTACGTTGATTGGGGAAGAACTATCCGTTTGTTTGAATATTTTATCACTAACCACTCCTTTTATTTTAGGATAGAAATGGGAAGTTAATGTGCAGTTAAAATATTTTTTTATTTCTTATTTTTTTCACTATTATTAAATAAAAAATGTGCAGTTAGATGGCTCAATTTAAAAAATACCTTTCCAAAAAAAGCACCACAACGTTGAGCTTTTATAAAAAAAAAAATTAATTTTAATTTTTAATTTTCTTTTTAGTGTTTGAAATTTCTATTTTTATTTTTAGAATTCCAATTAATTTTAATAATTTACAAATTTTGTTTTTTTGGTAGTGCTGACAATAAACATTTATAAATTTTTTAAGAGTCCAAAACGTGTTAAAAATATATAACAATTATTTTTATTTATAAGTTTTTATTTTCAATATATGATGACTTATGTTTTTTACGGGTTTATTTAAATTTTTTTTTACATTTTTAGATTTTAATTTAATTCTTTTTTGTGGTAAGTTTTTTTCTGATTTTTATAATATACAGATAAATTATGGAGTATATCTATATATAGATTATTATTATTATTATTATTATTATCTACATTTTTGTTTTTCTTTAAATGAGGAGATTGTGGAAATATGGTTAAAATTTAAAATAAACGTTTCCACAAAAAAGGACCACAACGTTAGAGTTTTTTTTAAAAAATAAATACATACACATAATTAATTTTAATTTTAAAAAAATCTGATGTAGTGTGGTGCTGACATGTGACACTTTTTCTTCTCCTTTTATATATAGATAGATTATTATTATTATTATTATTATCATCATCATCATCATTATTATTAGTTTCATTATTTTATATATAGGTAAAGATAGAACTTATAGATTATAGGTTATATTAAGATAACTACTGATAAAATAAAAGATTATCAACACAGTTTTTCATTGATTATAGGCCTCCATAGTAAAGGATGGAGAGTTCTGAAATTGTTTTATCTAAACCAATTTTTTCCATTAATGTGTGTGTAGGAACTTTTAAACTAATAATAATTAAGATTAGACTAAAATATATAATTATGCATAAGAAAATAATCCGAAATTGATTTTGTTTTCATGCATACTTATTTTTAATTAGATTTTTAATAGTTAATAAATTAATTTTATATAACACATAAGTAATAACAATAGGTTTTATGTTTCACGCACATTTATAATATAATTTTTTTATGCAATTAAAATTAAACTTTAATGAATTAAAGTATAAAATATTGAGAACTTCTTAAATTATATATCAATTAAAATGAAAATAAATTGTTAATTGGTATGTTTTTTTGTTTTTTTTTTAAAATACTGCAAGTATAGGTACTTTCATTACAAAATACAGTTTTATAATATTTTTTTTTAAAATACTGCAAGTATAGGTACTTTCATCCCAAACCCATCCTATTTTAGGATATAGTCTTCTAGCATTGATAAGAAAAGCCTAAACTAAAAACAAATACATCACTTTCAAGTAATTAAAAATAAAATAATCTAACCCAATCAAATTTTAATAAATTTAATGAAAAGAAACAAAGAAAGTACATCTCCTTTTAAATGGAATAATAAAAATTATATACAACTGCAAATCAATAATTAGATGAGCATCAAACTGATTCAGATTAACTTCAACTGATTAAAGGTTTACAACAACTTCGAAGTAGATAATCAAACATAACAAACGAAGGCCTTCACATAATACTCTATGATTTGCACAAAGAATTTGATAAATAAATTTTAAGAATAAACAAAACAGAGGGTATATGTATTAATTCTAATTTTTACCTTTTGAATGTTTGACAAATAATGTTTAGGTATAATTAGAGTTACTTCAATAACTCAATATTTGCATATAACCTTGTGTTCTTCTCGCAATCAAAATCCTCACTCGACCTTTTCGTCTTGTAAAATCATCTTCAAAGAGTAAGGTATTTCTGCTTTGAATTTTTCAGGAACTATCCACAATCGAATAACACAAAATTTCAAGTTCCAATGCATTGATTTGGATGTAATTTTTGAGATTGTGTTAAATTGCAAAGCCACTTATTGTTGAATATAGGAGAACAATGTAAAGTTATTACTGAAAATATCTATATATAGTACGTGACTTTCAAGATGCAGTGAAAAATGTAGTTAAAATTTCCTTGTTTAGTGGATGGTTATTAAGAAGTTATCTTAAGGAGTTATAAAACTGCCTTATTTGTGTTTATCTGTAAAAATATATTTATTTTTTGATATAAATTTAAAATACAAAATACTGATATATTTAGACTCCTTACGTAAAATATATACTCATTTATTATAAATGAGTATATTAAAAATGATAAAATTGTGAATCCAATATCTGTAAAAATATATTTATTTTTTATATAAATTTTAAATATAAAATACTGATATATTTAGACTCCTTACGTAAAAGATATACTCATTTATAATAAATGAGTATATTAAAAATGATAAAATTGTGAATCCAATTTTCCTTGATTAAATGATTTATACAAAATGATTATTTAAAATTATATGTAGTTACGTATAAGTAAATGAGTCTAAATCTAAAATATCTAAAAGCTAAAATATACTAAAAATTTGTGGTATTGTAACAACCGTACAATTACATAGGATCTAATTGTAATTATTGATATGTTTCAATATTTATTTAAATAATTATTTATTATTGATTATTTAAAATTATTTAACATTTAAAATTCAAAAAATTGTGGTAATGACATGTGTCATTTTTTCTTTTCCTTTTATATATAGATAGATCAGTTGCTGTTTAATTTATTTGAATTATTAACATTCTTGATTATTTTTTTGGTGTTGTTGGTATTCTTTGTTTTGTTGGTGTTGTTGTATTGTATCAATTAGTGTTTAATTTGTTGGTGTTGTTGGTATTCTTGATTTTGTTGGGTCTTTATGATATTCTTTATTTTGTTGGTGTTGTTGATATTCTTGATTTTGTTGATGTTGCTATATTGTATGGGTTGGTGTTTAGTTTGTTGGTATTCTTGATTTTGTTGGGTGTTGTTGGTATTCTTTGTTTTGTTGATTCTTGGTATTCTTTATTTTGTTGGTGTTCTTAGTGCGTTGGTAAAAACATGAGATTGATGTTGTTTAACTAGTGATAAAGCTTGTGTGGTTTTTTTGATGTTCTTGATTTTGTTGGGAGCAAAGGATCAAAATTGTCCTTTATCTTTGAATTAAGAATCAAAGTAGTCCTTATGTTTTAACATAGAGCACTAATAATCCTTTATGTTTCAGTAATTGGTACACTTTTGATTCTCTTACTAACATCCGTCAAAATTTTAACAGACTTCTCTTCTGTACGTGAGAAAGATTTCCACCATTGCTAACCAATTCTTCCCTTGCTTTTCTCTTTGACAGTAGCAATCATAATTTCATAACTCCATGCCATCATAATTTCATAACTCCATTCCCTAAGACAAATCAAAATAAAAAGAATGATATTTGGAGAAGTAAAATTGATTCAGTTGCATATGTTGTTTTTGAAGATTATATATTTTTTTTATTTTTATTTTTTGTGTATCTCCCTTCGATGGAAATCTGCCAAGAGTAAAATTCGTTGTTTTTATGAATGCAAAGCAGTATTTGTTGTCGTCTGAGTCTTCTTCAATGTCTTATGGATCGATTATTTAAACTCGAGGAGGGTGATATGCATATTGGTGTCTTGTTTATCTGCAAACAAGGTGCTCAATCAATTATCCCTGGCCTTATCCATTCTTCTTGCTCCAATTATGACAGATACATTCTAAATATTAGTAGAAGCTTATAAATTAAAAAACAAAATTGGGGAAAATTCAATCTCATGTGTTTCATGTTTGCAATGTATTAATAAAGCTTGAAGAACTCATGTTTTTGTGGTAGTATAAGAAAATGTACTTTTTATTTTTTGCAATGTAATGGATTTGGTATGTAATATACGTTGGTTTCAATTTGTTGAGAAGTTGGCTTTAAAACATAAGTAGGACTATAGGAGTTGATTCTTTGCCATTGTTGTACCTTAACAACATAGTTGTTTCAAAAAATGGATAAAGTTTTTAATGAAATCCAGAACAAAATTGTGATTAGAGTTTGATTTGAAGAAGAAAGGAATAAACAAATTAGAAGTCCAATTTCATTAGGAAAAGAGACTAGGAAAATTGAGTTTTGGGGAGAAATTTTCTCACGTGCAAAGAGAACTCCCATTAGAATTTAGATGGAGGTTTGCAAGAGTATCAAAAGTGTACCAATTATTGGAACATGAAGGACTAATAGTGCTCCATGTTAAAACACAAGAATTATTTTGATTCTTAATTCGAAGATAAAGGACAATTTTGATTCTTTCCTATTTTGTTGGTGTTGTTGGCGGTACTGTTTTCAATAAATGATCTATTTGTTGCGACATATGATTATCTATTGCAACAGATGAGTCATATGTTTGAAGAAATCAAATCAGTAGCATGACTTCTTTTTATTTCTTTCAATACATGACCCATCTGTTACAATAGATAGCCCATATGTTGCAACAACTACGCCATCTATTGCAACAGATAAGTCATCTGTTGGAAGAAATCAAAATAGTTTGTTGCAACAGATGAATTATCTGTTGATTATTATATTATGTTGTATTTATTAAATTCATTGCTACTTTTTTTAATAATGCACAAATTAATTGTAATTTTTTTCTTATTTGTAGATAAAATGACTTCCAAAAGAAAAATAAATGAATCAACCTATGATAAATCAAATATAATAGCTACGTACAAACTCCATAAGAAGAACTTGATGAACAAGTTCTTTCACAAATAAATGATGTGTCATCTTTTGTAGATATAAAAAAAGAGAAAGTAAATGTGAAAAGAGATAATAAAGGAGAATCAGTTAAAAGTTCCAGAAGAGACTGCAGAGCAGATGAAAATAAAAATGAAGAAGAAAAGGAAATAAATGATGAAGAAATTGAAAGTAATTAAGAAGATGAGGAGGAAGGTGAAAAAGAAAGTGAGAAAGGAGATGAAGAGGAAAAAGATTAAAATGAAAGTGATGAAGAAGATTAAAATGAAAGTGATGAAGGAGCTAATGTTGAAAGTGGGAAAAATGCTGAAGAGGAAACTGAAAAAGACGATAAAGAGGAAAGGGCTAATGAAAATATTGATGGTGATGTTGAGCTATCGATGAGCATCGTGAATGTAGATCGAAAGTTCGACATGATGTTGTCAAGATTTTTAGTATTGACAAGTTCCAGTTGTAGATGCCTATAGATAACCCCACGAATTTGATTGGTGATTTTTTTTTTTGTGAAATTAGTCATGGACATCAAATTAGATGATTTTAGAAAGATATTGAGGTATGAAAAATTAAAGGATTACTTTATGTTTAGCTATTTTGAACACTTTCTTGATTTGCCGAAGGTTAACAAAGTACGCTTACAAATGACCATGGTGTATGATCTTCTCAAGCGCAAGATCAAGTATAAGGGTGATGATGATATTTTGTAGGATGAGAACAAGAAGATGGATGAGATTTGGATAAACTACCGTGACATATCAGTTTGTTTTTGCATGAAATAATTTGTCATAGTGATTGGATTGAGATGTCATCCTCCTTCTGAACCTATTCCCACAATTACACCCTTAAAAACCAAGAAAAAACAAGACATCTAAATCAGTCAAGACTGAAAAGAAATGCAAATTGCCAACAAAAACATCCACCAAAACCAACAAAGGCAAAAATTAAATAAATAATAAGAATGAGTTGTCGGTCATTGTTGGACCTAGCTTTAAGGCCAAGGATTTGTTAGAAGATCTCAATAACAAAAAGGGTTTGCAGAAGCATAAAGAGTCATTGTGCTTAATTTGGTTTGTACATGCCATTTTATGGGCTAAAGACATCAACAAAGTCATAGATCTTGAATTGTTTGTGCTTTCTCAAGATTTGAATGCATTCAATAATTATCCATGGGTTATGAAAGTAATTTCTTGCATGTCAAATATTTGTTGACAAAGTTATCATCGAAGACGAACAATTTATATGGCTTTCCTTGAGATTTCATGGTAAACTTCACCTCTAACTTTAATGTTTTACTTATTTATGTTATTGAATGATTATTCTAATTTTTTATTTTCATTATGTTTATTTTTTAAGCTTGGACATTTGAAGCAATACCTTACCTCCGATAGCAAGTCAAAAATCACTTTAAAGAGATTTATCAACCAAGAACTCTTATATAGTTGTCTGCCAAGAACAACTCAAAAATAAATTCCCTTAATCTCTTCAATCCTCCTCATGCTTTTTTTCCAACAAAGGACCCGTACGTTGCAATGGGTCATCTGTTGGAAGGAAGCAAAAAAGTTTTTCAACTGTTTTGTTTTCTTCCAATAGATGACCCATCAGTTGCAATAGATGAGTCATCGATTGGAAGGAATCAAAATAGTTTTGCTATTGTTTCGCTTTCTTCCAAAAAAAAATGACCCATATGTTACATTATATGGGTCATCTATTTGAAGGAATCAAAATTGTTTTGCTATTGTTTAGCTACTGTTTTGCTTTCTTTCGACAGATGACTCATCTATTGCAACAAATGACACATTTGTTGGAAATACAACATATAGGTAATATTACAATAAATGTTTTATCTATTACAATTTATAGGTTAACTTTTATATAACTAATTTTGTTTATAGATTGTGCATCTTTGGCTTGTCCCCAAAGAGCAAGAATTGAAAATGTCATTCTTTTTAACTCTAGGAATCATTGACACAAAATCAGACCCTAAGGTGAATCTGAAAAAAAAAAAATTGGCTGGAGCAACAACCATCAAAAGAAAAGAACCTATGGATGGTCAACTTGTTCTTGCTGAACCTATTATATTTGGTGATTTTTTATGATGTTTCACCTTTTATATTTGGTGATGCTTATGATGTTGCAACAAATGTTGGTGTAGGTATTGATGTTGTGTTACGATCCAAAGTAGACCCTAGATGTGACATGATGTACAAGATCCCCGAGAGGCCCTATACAATCCACTTGACATACAAAAACCACAATACCATAGAAAAATGGGAAACCTCATATCAATAAAAGAGTTTGACATAAAATCAGAAGTCTACTCATAGTCTTGACAAGCTAATCTAATACAATGTTGAGACATAACTCATACACCATATACAAGTCTCAAAAGTAAATGACATCAATAAGTAAAGCATTCGTGGCCTTGCCTCGAAGTATGAGGACTCACCAAATCAAGCAATATCAACAATCTGTATCTAGCCACAAGCGGGAGGAGAGAAAGCGTAGAACCCTACATTATTAGACAATGTAGACACAAGTATGCATTAGTACATGAAATGTATTAAGTATGAGGGGTATGCATAATAACATAAAACATGATCATAATACGACATAAAGGAAACCATGATATGTATGACCAAGCTAAAACATAGTAAAACCTTTAAGGAAGAATCATAAATCATGAACATTGTCAATGCATCTTAAATTATGTTGAAAGCTTCATAAAACATTTGAAGTAACTTTAGTTCGTTTTGTGGGATATTAACTTTCGATAATAGACTATGTGAGTTATAACATGTAATGCGATGTAACTCTCACACCGAAAAGGGAGAGTCTATTTGCCAAGTTAGAACTCTGTATCATATCATAAAGGCTATGTGGATCCACTAGCTAGGTTATTTAAGACAATCCTACAGGGGTACGTACTTTGGAACTAGACGTTGTTATTTGAGACTACCCTATTTGAGTCTCCACCTCAACGTTCTCTTGATGTTAAGTTAAATTGTAACACCTAGAAAGTTGGAAAGAAAAGAAAAATGTAGAAAATTGGCTAAAGCATGTTCTACGAGTCCAACCTACAGACCGTAGGAATTCCTATAGGTCGTATGAAAGGAGTCATAGAACTGGAGATGAGTTTTTGGAAAATTAAGTTTTTGAAGGTGACCTACAGATGAACCGGAAAAATCATAGGAGTTTTGATGGACCGTAGAAAGGTCTCGTAGAAATGTTCCAGACTTAGTGAAATTTTAGAGTGAAAGTTGAGTTCTACGGTTTGGGTCTACGAACCGTAGGAAGCCCTACGGGCTGTAGAAATCCCTATAGGCCATAGAAATTTCTCGTCAAAGTTGTATGAAGTTTAAGGCTCTAGTACTTGGTCTACGGTTGACTAGTACAGTCAGTTGAAATTCCTACGGATCGTAGGTCACAACCCTAGGATCAATCTGATAGTTATTTTAATGGTATTTAGGTCTTTTCCTATACTTCTAATTCCTATAATACATCATTTTACCCCTAATTCAAAGCTTTATAACTACCTTTCAGCCTTTGAAATTTCCCCAACTCTCTTATTCAATCAAATCCCCAAACTGTTCCAAGGTTTCCACTAAAATCCTCTCTCTAGATCAAGGAAGAAGAAGCTAAGGTTCTTCAAGTTCAAGTCTCTTTTCGTCATCAATTGCTTAGGGATTCAAGATCAAGGTATGTAGGGAGTTTATCAATGGGTTCCATTCACCAATTGAGTCCCAAATACTTCTCAAATTCTCCAATTCAATTTCTCTGAATTGCTTAGGTTTTCATTCAACTCCTCATGAGTTATATTTGTATGGATTCATTTGTTTGATTATGATTATTTTGATTCAATTACATGCTTTCCAATCAATTCCATATGAACCCATGCATTGATCACAAATTTCGAATATGAACCCTAATATACATGAATTTGAAGAAAATGTATGAATCAATTAATGAAGTTTTTATGAATGTATTGATTGAATAACGCTATCAAAGACACTTAATCTAGTTCTAAGAGTCAACCATCGTTAGTCAGCATATAACCCAACTAAATGAGTTGGGGTCGAATCCCACAGGGAGTGGTACATGTTTGAGAATCAAGAGAAAAGTTTGAATATTTTCAAGTCAATCATAGGAATAGATATTTACGAATAAAAACATAATTCAAGTTAAGGGGTGACACAAGTGTCAAATAACGGGGAGGGGGGGGGGTTGGTTGTAATTATCAACTATAACAACAACAAATAACACAAATTAACAAGTAATGAGACACGTTCTTGGGATGTGATTGGATTATAGGCTAAGTTAGACATGTAGGTGATTGCAGCTATTAGTAAATAGTTGAAAATCAGTGAATAAACTAGACTTTAGTGGGGATAAACTTTCTCTCGAACAATTTACCCTGAATCAAGTTGGTTTCTCTCGAACACCAACAAGCAGCAAATAAGAACATCCTACACTTTAGTCCATTCACTCTCTCGAGCTGAATGTGTGGAAAAGGGTATAGGATTCACTCTCTCGAGCTGAACCTATGACAACCCAATACCCATTGACCATCAATTCAGTAATCTTGGTTTTAAAACCTCTCTCTCTAGAGCAAGCCAAAAACACGAAGGTAGAGTTGCATTTACAACTACAACCCTTTAAATTAAACCATAATTACTTATTGAAATCACTTTTAAACAATATTTAAACTAACAATTAGTAATATCCACAAGCTAACTCAACCTATAATCACATAATCACACCCCAATAATTGAGTTTTAGCTAGACATCATATAAAGATAGAAATCGTTACCAAATTGTGTTTCCATCAACTGGGTACGATTAATTGTGTCTTTACAAAGGTTCAAGTTGAAGAATCTCAAAGACCCACTTTCAATTTCTATAAAATGGAAACCTTCAATTCTTCAGAGCTAAGGAAAATATTATCTCAATACTGTCAGTTCAAACTCAAAAATTACTCTAATGAATGTTTAGAAATTTGATAGTAAACATAATATTTGAAAATGTATTTATAGTCGCCAAAAATATGTTGCGAAGGGCCATTTGGCACAGTAAGTCGGGATCGCTGATCAACTCGGCGATTTGCCCTTTGGTTAGTTCCATCGCCCTTTTGTTTTGACCTTCAGCATCCTCAAGTTCTGTAACTTTGGGCGATCCAACACTGTATCGCGGAATCGTTCGGCGACTCGCCGACTGCTCTTTTCTCTCACCGACTTAATTTTCTCCTTTAGGGCTTGACACAATGGAACTTTAGGCCAGGTAATAGCCACTCGGCGATTCGCCCAATGGATTAGGCAATCAACATGCCTTCATTTCTTCGTTCTTTCAGCTGCCTTGTTCCTTTTTGCTCGTTAGTGTCCATGCTTTGTTCCTCAATCCAAATACTTGGAAAGCAAGGATTTTACATCAGTTATTGGCACAAAATAAGCATTTGAGGACACTAAATCTGTCCAAATAAAGCCCTAAATGAGTCCAAATCGTGGACCCATCAACACCCCCAACTTAAACTTTTGCTTGTCCTCAAGTAAAACTCAAGTTCAGCAGTTAAAAAAGGATGTCTCAAATAGTGCTACACAAGACTCAATCATGAATTCACACAAATAGACTCAACTTACTCATGCAAGGATCAATTGTGCACTCAAAGATTCAAGTTGTGACTCACCATTATCAAAGATTCTCAAATTCACAATACTTGCTTCAAATTCAAGTTCAAGCTCAACAAAGGTACTCAAATGCCCTCACACAAAGAATGATTCCATATTCACACACAATGGTTCAACAATTTATAGCTCCGGAACCACAATCAACACTCACACTCAAAAAGATAAACACAATGCATGACTTCACCCATAGGTTTAACCGTATTTTTCAATCAACACTTGTTTCGGCTCACTCAAGATCAAAAAGGTCTTTTCACGGCTTGTAACATGGCTGAGTGTAAATGTATGGTCATTTAGGCTCAATGGTTGTAATCCTCATGAAAGGTGGTGTGAACAACACTTTCTTTCTTTTTTCATCATTCTCATTCATGCTCAAAAGTCACCCCATTATTCATCTTCCATGGACTGTTGGACACCGCTTTTCTTTTTTGCATTTTCACAACTTTATTCCACAACATTTTCATTCTTTTTCTTTTTCATTCTTCTCTTCTTTTTTCTCTTTTTTTTTGTATGAAGGGGTTCCATCTTTCTCAAAACCATGGGTCAAAGGGGACTTCTTTGCATTTCTTGATTTACCTTCTCTTTTCACCACACCCTCAACTTAGGCTTTTGGCCTAAGTTGGCTATTCAAGCAAACCACAAATCATGAGGATTATGGGTAATGGATAAAGAAAGGTCACAATTTCATCAAGTTTCTTCCAAGGAAAGGGTTAAGGCTCAAAAGGTGTTCAAACGAAGTTCACACACTCACAAGGTAGGCCACAAAAAAGGTATAATGTCAAATTGTTTCATACTCTTGAAAGTTGCCTAAGATCATCTCAAGAGCTTGCATCACTTAGTCAACCAGACTAACGGGGCAAATTCTAGGTGTCATCACACATGGTTCACGGTAAGCTCATCACACAAGACTTTGACACCAATGTCAAACAAGACTCCACACTTTCGCTAGTGTGTAATGTTCATCAAAAGAGACTCAATTTCATAATTGGCTAGTCACAACGAGATGTAAAAAGTTCACATATTACCTATGCAACTTCATTTGGCCTCATCGCAGCTGCACATTCATTTTTGTTTGATTATGAGCACTATTCAAGTCATTGGTATTGATCAAGACCAATAGTCAAATTTGCAAGAGAACAACCACATTCAAACATAAACAAGAGGTGGCACACAAAAATTTTCGGAAGGGTCCAAAAATCATTTACAATTAAAACAAGGAGCCACAAGCTCAATCATCCACAAAATACAATGCTAAACACAGTTTATAGCTCAAAAACCCAAATATATAAACAAAACAATAGTCACACAAGGTGGGCCTCACCCCATCACAAATAAAAAGTATTTGTCCTCAAATGTAAGCAATAAAGTATTCAAAAGTCAATAAAAATAAGACAGAGATGGAGGTAAAGAGGGATCCTGTCAAAGCAGTTGCTTCATCTGTCTGGGCATCAGTGCACGGTGCAGTACTCTGATCCTGGGCATCAGTGCCCGGAGTCAACTCAAAAGCAATACCAACTCCACTAGGGCCTGCCTTGGACGTCTCTGTCAGCGATGTCTGAATCACCGACTGTACAATAGTTTCCTCCAGATCTGGTAGGTCACCATATATACTATCCTCTCTCACCTCGATCTGCTCCTCGTCGATCTCTGCCTCCGACTTATCACCTGCTGTGCCATCCCTATGTACATCTCCGGTGGTAGTCAGAGGAATCTTAGCAGTCTTTGGCGAATCAACATCATCAGCGGCCTTCAATAATTAAGTGAAGTCAGTAGACTCTATATAGTCCACGTCCTTCCTCAGATTCGCAACTTCGACTTTCAAAGTCATAATCTCATAAGATTCCCCCTATATACTCTCACAAGACGTGACTCTTGCAGTCAAATCATCAACAGAAGCCCGAAGAGGGTCAGTGCAGCTAAAATGGCAGCCTTAATCATCCATGACACATCAGCCTCCAGTCTAGTAGCCCTCACAATAGCCGAGTGGGCTAAGTGTCCCATCTTTAGGAGCATGTCCTGAGTGATCTTGGTGGGCTGGGCTGAGGAAGAAGCACATGGAGCTTGGGAAGAAGAAGTAGGAGTAGGTGTACCTGAAGGCTCGAAGGCCGGAGTAGGCAAAGATGCCTCTGCAGGTATCGAATCAATGTCCACCTTCGGGGATGTATCCACCAGAGCTGATCTCCTCATGTCGGCCTCCTCCCGTGTGTACTCGGCCTCAATCCGCCGGATGTAAGTGGAGGAAGAAGGAGTGACCTCAATATATCTCATATCATCCCGGGGCACTCCAACACACCGACACAACTCTGTGATCAGCATCGGGAATGAAAGTGAGGTCTGCCTCTACATGGCCCTCATGGCTATCTCTTGCTCAATAATAAGACCCATGTCAATGCTCTTCCTGGAAGTAATCGACCCAAGGCAGGCCGTCTTAGGATGACGGAGAACAGACTAATTTTGGGAAGGCATAATGGAGTTGCTGATGAATTCAAACCAATAACGTGCAACTATACTCAAGTCCCTCTTCTCGATCGGGACTCCCGCCTCTTTCCACCTCGGAGTGGTGTCTGAGATGAGGGGCGCCAACCAACCCTTGAGCTCATCCAATGATGCTGTAGTGGTAGCCAGGTTGGGGTAGTCAAAATCATACCCCCTATCAAGTAGCCATTAATGTACTCTCTACTACACCCGACTTCCTTTCCTCGGACCATGACCGACTTAACCGGTCTGAATTCATTGGCCTTCTTCTTCCTCTTTGGCACCAGCTCTTTGTATGCTGTATAAAACTCTCGAACCCATGTAGGTATGTATGGGCCTCAAGGCCTGGTGAACTGCTCAAAATGGTGGAACTGGAAGGTGTCCCTTACCCCGGAGTAACTGCCCTTTAAGTAGAAAGCCGCTTCTACTCTAGAATCGTTCGCAACCCATCGACTTTCAGTCTGTTAAGTAGCCATGGAGGAGGAACCACTGGTGGTACAGGAGCTACAGGAGGTGCTAGAGCTGGCACTGATTCTGCTGGGGTGGAAGCTGAAGGGACTCTAGCTGAGTCAGAGTGAGATCTAGCACGGATCTCAGCCCTCCGAGACTGTAATGGTTGGTCATCTTCAGGCTCAAATAAAGCAGCCCGGGAATCCCATACTTAGAATGACATGTTTAGGTGTTAAACGTCCGGGTACGACTCCCCAAGGACCACCCAAGGGGTCCTTGAGGAGGACCCCAACACTGCCCAAATAGCTTTCTAAACAGCTTGGTTCACGACTCCAATTAACGCCCAGTAGATCAACCTACTCCCCATAGGTCATGGGCGTAGGTTAGGTCTGAGTTGGCCTGCAACATTTGAGCCCCAGGTCCAAACGACGGACCCAAACCACGCCCAGTCAACCCATCCACGGTCCGTGGGTGGGGATCTGTAGGTGGTGCTAGATTTTGGGATTTTTATTTTAAGTTAGGGGTTTGGGAATTAGTTAGGTATTTAATTATTTTAGTCTAGGGTCGTTTTATACTGATTTAATAGACCTATATAAACTATTTTTAGTCATTAAATCACATTTTTTATAAATAATAACCCAAGACCCCAAATCAAACCCTAGCTTCCCTTCCTTCCAAGAATCTTCTCTCTAGAACCTCCATTGAAGACCAAGAAAGAGATCGAATAGGTCTTGAAATGGGAGCTTTCTCATACAAATTTGAGGGGATTCTAAGTCTAAGGTATGGATGCTTTTCATTCTTGGTTAGCTATCACCAAGAAGCCCCTTCCACTATGTTTTCAAATTCCCAACATCTAGGGTTTTCAAATCTAGTCATGGGTCTTCTTCCAAAACGAATTCAATTGTTTAATTATGGTTTATTATGATTGTTTAAGATTATTTATGGTTGGATTAATGAAGTATTGATGGATTTTGATAAAAAATTCCCTTGGACCCATGATTTCCCCTTCTTCCCAAATTGTGAACTAGGGTATGACTTGATTGATGATGAAAGCTTGACAATGGATTATGTTTACATTGAATTATGTTTGTTATTGATGATACTACTGATTTTAGATGATTCTAAGTTGAACTCCAAAGAATCCATGAGTTTTCCCCGAACTTAGTTATGGCTCTTCCTACACAATGAATGTTGTTATAAGTTGATTCAATTGATTGAGTGTGAGTTGATTATGATGTAATTACATTATCTAAGTGTGAATCTATCTATATTCTTGATTAACCTAAGATACTAGGGTTATATCATGAAGGAGGCAAATTAAGGGTTGAGGGTTAAAGGTGAACCTTTAAGAATGATGAACTTCTTAGTGAATTGCCTTAGATTAGATCACTTAGACATGAATTGTTTATGAATAAATCTTGTAGACATGAACTAACATGATCTGGTCTTATATGATGTATCATGGTATATAAGTATTATTGTGATCTAGTTTACTTGATGCTATATGTCTATAATTGAGTAAGAATGAAGCATGTAGTTAAGTTTACGTTAAGAGTTAGGTATACATGATTACAATGTGAGGCATGGATTGAGGGTAAGGCTCTTAATATGAATATAATTCCTAAGGCTTAAATGGTAAAAGCTAATATGAATAAGTTAAGGATGCTTAGGCTTAAAGAAGGAAGCTATTATGTAGGTTGAAGTTGTATATGACAATATTGTGCAAAGACTTCACCCACACGACCTATAATATGATCATATGAGTTTATGTATGAAATAAATGTATTACTTGAGTCATGGTTGTATATATGTTATATATGTTGAATGCTAGATGTGTTGACTCAATGTAACTTTTAAATGCAATATATGTGAATTATGTATGATTGTGACATTGTGTACATGCTTATGAACACTTGAGAAGGAAGTGTCTATAATGATAATGTATCTATGGTCTTGATTGAAAGGTTAGTTCTCATATGCACCTTTACATACTACTATGCATGAAATGTACATGATAATGTTGATCCACTTGAAAGGTGGAGGTGTTTAGTTATTATTTATGTATGATATGTTATGACTATGGCCGCATTATTGTGTTGATTGAAAGGCTAATTCTCATGAAAACACTATGAATGATAATGTGAAAGGTTTACTCACTTATTGATGGTTCTAAAGTGAAATTATATTCTCACTTAATGAATCTTTGAGCTATTATGATGAATGTTGGTTTGAGCTCCTAGTGCATTCTCTTATGACCATGAACTTAAGTAAAACACTTACTATGACTTTTAAAGGGAATTATGCTTAGCACTGAGCGGATATGAAAATGAGATGGAAGCTTTTACGCTAGAAAGTCTGGCTTCCCAATAGGTTCCCTTTACGCTAGTTAGTCCGGGTTCCCAAACATGTTATCTCATGAGATGGAAACCTTTTACGTTAGAAAGTCTGGGTTTCTAGTAGCAAGCTCCTTATCTTATAACTATGTGCCCACATCAGTATATAGCTAGTGGATCCACCTATAAGGTACTATGTACATTCTACGTTAGGCAAGTAGAACACCTCTTTTCAGTGTAGGGGTAGAACACCAGATTCCATGTAGCTCACATGGTCTATGTCAGTTTAGGCTATTATCCCTAAATGATACAAATACGAGTTATAATAAGAACATGGACTTTAATTATGATTCCTTAAGAGGTGCTACTTTGTATGAGTGAGGGTATGGTATTTTACTCATACATTGCACAAGTGGACTTTAAGAGGGGTTATGGTTAGGTCCTCTTATGTAATGAATACTTTTGAGTTATGTATTTTTGATTTGAATGAATGTTAAGGTTGACTTTACTTATTACAAGTTATGATGATGAATGTCTCCTTACTTATGTATGATGGTTATGAATGAACTAAAAGTAAGATATGTATGTTGTTGGTGGTCTAAATGTGATACTTGGCATTTGGTAGGGTTATCGGACTTTACCCTTGCATTGTACTAGTATGACTTTGGGTTGCATATATGTGGTGTGAACTTATGTTAGGCATGATCATGGTAGCCTAAAAGTGAGACTTGGTGTAGATAGGATTATGGGACCCTAGCTATGCATTGCACAAGTTTAGCTTAGGGTTGCTCATGTGATTGTTCTAGATGATGATATGATCTTGTTATGTAATTATGCATGTGAACTATGTGTTTGAAGATTTGATTATGCATTGTGTTGTGTTGGAGATTATACTTGTAATTATGACGATATCCTCTATGATATGATGAATTGTCTACATTCTCCAACTATTTCAAAGATGATGTTCAAAAATGGTATGAAGCATGGCTTTAAAAAAAATGTCCCTTTTAATGCATGTTGTAAGGATTTTCTAGCATGGCTTCCATACTTGGTACATTTTGTGCTAACCCATATTTCTACATTTTCTATAAGTGTAGGCTTTGGAGATATTGGATTCCATCCTCGTGGCAAGGACCTCTGTAGATCAAAAAGAAGAAGATTGGTGAGTCCTCATAGAAATCGAGGACTTGACCACATGTCCTTTTTATGTCGTTCTTTTATGTTTTAGATTTATGTAAGGGCCATGTCCCTAAGATTGTATTAAAGAGTCTTAATTCTAATGTTATAGATGGTTTGAGACATAGTGTCACAGACTCTCTCATTTTATAAAGACTTCGATTGTAAAGAAAAGTTTTAAATTTTCCACATTTTTCCTATGTTCTTATGTCATGATGTGCTAAGGGGTTGTATTAGACTCCTTCGGGGTCAAGTACGCCGTGTTACGACTATGGGGTGCTATCTGGTCGTGACAAACTTGGTATCAGAGCATAAGTTTTGGGATAGTTTTAGGATGTCTCAAACCATGTCTAGTAGAGTCTTGTTCATCGGTGTGAGTCGCGACACATATATGAGCGAGAGGCTATAGGACGTTAGGAAACTTCACTTCTTCATTCTCTAGTCGTGCCATAGATCTATAAGTTCTCTCTCTTATCCCTTATCCGATGGTCTTTAGGATGTGACTATTAGAAGGGTTTATGCTATAAGGAGTGAGGGAGAAAGGTTGGTTGAAATACCAAGTATGGCTATGTGACTAGATAGGACTTGTTATGCTAGATTTAGATATCCTTCTTAGGAAGGATTGGTAGTGCTATTGTTATGCTCCTATGAGATGTTAGAACCCGTATAGTCAAGTTGTTAGTCCCCAAATGAGCTTGTCCGAGAGTGGAAGGGGGAAGGATCTATGCCATAAGTTTGGACTATGTTTTGTCTTAAAGTTGACTTTGAGGGTTGCATGTACCACCTAGTTAAGGTGAAGAAGAAGAAGTGTAAGTGTTGACCAACTTCAAAGAGTTAGTTACCTTTTAAGATTTATCTTAAATATGGTCATTTTGAGTAGGGTGCTTAGATAATACCTAGGTTTGATTGGTTGGTAGATCCCACCAAAGGTGATGATATGGGTTTCTTGATAGGTTTTGCCCTTGGGAAAATGAGAGATTACCCAGTGTTTAAGACTAGAGGAAGAGAGGATAAGAAAGTTCCTCCAAATGGTTTCGGTATGTGTTATGCATTAGTAGATTCCGGTATTTCTTGTCTTTTGTGACTTGGTAAGTTAGACCTTGATGTTGTTCTTAGTATGAATGGGCTTCATATATAGTTGTGTTATGATATTGAGGGTAGAACTCTACTTGACCATTTTGAGTTTAGAAAGGTTGTAAAGTTGGTGAAAGAGGGTGTTTGAGTAATGCCTATATGTGTTGAGTGTGTAGACTCCCCTAAAAAAAGATAAAAGTGTAATTCACCATGGTCTAAAATCACCTTGTGTAATGGATGTGAGAACTTGGTGATGACTTGCCCTGACCTTAGAGTTGAAAGAAATGGTGCTTAGAAAAGTCCGTATAAGTTTACTTCCATGAGGAAGATGATGCTCTTGAGGGTAAAGTCATTTGAGTGTCTTTGGTGTCCATGATTTAGATTGGCTTGGAATACTCACCTTGAGAAGTGCTTTGAGTTTGGGTAGTTTAGTCCCGGTTTTGTAGGCTCCTATGAATTATTGAGTGAGGTTAGTAAGGTTGGGATGCATTGTTTATAGACTTCTATTGATTTTGAACCAAACTTGGCCATTATGAGTTTGTGATGGGTTGGAGGATTTGATGAATAATGGTATATAAGTGGTGCTTAGAGAGTGTGGGGGTGGCATTTAGTAAAGGTTTTAGTTGAAAGTGCTTATTTGGGAGGTCAAGGGCCACAAAAGATGTCCCAATATCCTTATGTTCCCTCCTATTCCTCCTTTAGCTCTAGATGATAAGTCCCCATTGACTCATTCTATGATTTAGGAGTCTTGGATGTTATGTGTGTCGTATGATTCCCTTGTTCTGTAGAGTTACTCTTGTTAACCTTGGTAGGGTTTGGATGCATGGTTATTAGACCTCCTTTAGTTTTAGAGCTCGGCAAGGTTTTAATGAGCCTTGGTAATGCTTGAGTTTGTTTGAAAGGAGTAGTATTTGAGGTTTTAGAAAAAGGGGGCTTACTCCTAAGTGGGAGATCATGTGCTTGGATAGCAATTTTGATTGAGAGTCCCGATATCCTCATCCTTTCCTTCTATTCCTATTCTAGCTTGAGACCAAGAGTTCGTTTTTGGACTTGTTCCATGTCTAGGAGTCATGAGTATTTTAGAGATTTCCATGACCTCCTTATGTTATGAATGCTTTTGAAAGATTCTTATTTTGTATAAAATGGATTTCTCGTGATTTACATGTTCCTCATGTTGTTTTGCATCTTAGTATGGTGATTGCATATTTGACTTCATGAGATGATGAGATGAACATGCTTTGTTAAGTTTTTGATGAAATGGCACATTGACTCCATAATGTTGTATTGATCTTTCTTATAGTTGGAAAAAGGTAATTCTTACTATGACTAGGTGATTAATGATGTTTGGAAGTGTTAGTTGAGGCTCACTCCAAGGAGGAGATGGTATGCCTAGCTAACATTGTGTTATGTGCTTATGTGTTGCCTTGACTTCTTTATATGATGCATATTCATGAAAAACTTATGTTTTGAAAGTAAATGAGTTTATGTGAATTGTTTTCCTCATGTAGTAGTGCTTTGGGTAAGAGGTGCCTATTGTACTTCAGGAGAAGAATATATGAGCACGTTTTAGTTTGGAGTTGAGAAATTTCTCCTTGAATGAAATGCTTTTGAGAGTAAATTGCATAATGTGCTTAATGATGTTATGATGAGCATGATTTGAGTTGGAGAAGGTAATTCCTCCAATCAAATGAGAAATGTTGAAGTTATGATGCATAATGAGTTTGTAGATGTAGTTCCAACTTCTTTGTGTTGCATTGAGTATGTTTGAGATGGAGGGGATGTTTCCTCCTTTGAATAAGTGCACATTGTGAATAGTGTATCTTGAGTTGTGCATTATTTTGATGTTTCATGAATGATGGGCTGCTAGTCTTAAGTCTTTAATTCCATGAAGTGTTTAAAGTGTCATTCGAGGACGAATGTTCCTAAGGGGGGGAAAATGTAACACCCCATAAAACTAGTAAGACCTAGCTAATGTTTGACGGAAGTAGGTGAAACTAGAGCCTCACATGTGAGTTTGAAGTTGGAAACTTGATTAAATGTTGTTAAATGGTTTCCCGAGGGAAGGTTGAGGAACTTAGGGGTTAAACGTCAAGATACGACTATAACGCCCGAAAACTAGTGAGTTGAACTAGTGTGTTGTAGAGTCTTGTAGTGGAGTTTTGGAGTGTTGTATGAGGGTTAAAATTCATAGAAATGACTCACGTACTTAGAATGACATGTTTAGGGGTTAAACGTCCTGGTACGACTCCCCAAGGACCACCCAAGGGGTCCTTGAGGAGGACCCCAACACTGCCCAAAAAGATGTCAAAACAGCTTGGTTCACGGTTCCAATTGACTCACAGTAGATCAACCTACGCCCCGTAGGCCATGGGCGTAGGTCAGGCCTGAGTTGTCCTGCAACATTTGAGCCCCAGGTCCAAACGACGGACCCAAACCACGCCTAGTAAACCCATCCACGATCCGTGGATGGGGATCCGTAGGTGGTGCCAGATTTTGGAATTTTTAGTTTAAGTTAGATGTTTTGGAATTAGTTTGGTATTTAATTATTTTAGTCTAGGATCGTTTTATACTTATTTAGTAGACCTATATAAACTATTTTTAGTCATTAAAACACATTTTTTATAAGTCATAACCCAAGACCCCAAATCAAATCTCAACTTCCCTTCCCACCAAGAATCTTCTCTCTAGAACCTCCATTGAAGACCAAGAAAGAGATCAACTACGGCTTGAAGATGGGAGCTTTTTCATACGAATTTTAGGGGATTCTAAGTCTAAGGTATGGATGATTTTCATTCTTGGTTAGCTATCACCAAGAAGCCCCTTCAACTATGTTTTCAAATTCCCCAAATCTAGGGTTTTCAAATCTAGTCATTGGGTCTTCTTCCAAAACGAATTCAATTGTTTAATTATGGTTTATTATGATTGTTTAAGATGATTTATGGTTGTATTAATGGAGAATTGATGGATTTTGATAAAAATCTCCCTTGGACCTATGATTTCCCCTTCTTCCCAAATTGTGAACTAGGGTATGACTTGATTGATGATGAAAGCTTGACAATGGATTATGTTTACATTGAATTATATTTGTTATTGATGATACTACTGATTTTAGATAATTATAACTTGAACTCCAAAGAATCCATGAGTTTTCCCCAAACCTAGCTATGACTCTTCCCTACACAATGAATGTTGTTAGAAGCTGATTCAATTGATTAAGTGTGAGTTGATTATGATGTAATTACATTATCTAAGTATGAATCTACCTATATTCTTGATTAACCTAAGATTCTAGGGTTATATCATGAAGGAGGCAAATTTAGGGTTAGAGGTGAACCTTTAAGATTGATGAACTTCTTAGTAAATTGCCTTAGATTAGATCACTTAGACATGAATTGCGTATGAACAAATATTGTAGACATGAAATAACTTGATTTGGTCTTATATGATGGATCATGGTAGAAGTAATATTGTGATCTAGTTTACTTGATGCTATATGTCTATAATTGAGTAAGAATAAAGCATGTAGTTAAGTTTACCTTAAGAGTTAGGTATACATGATTACAATGTGAGGCATGACTTGAGGATAAGACTCTTAATATGATGATAATTCCTAAGGCTTAAATGGTAAAAGCCAATATGAATAAGTTAAGGATGCTTAGGCTTAAAGAGAGAAAGCTATTATGTAGGTTGAAGTTGTATATGGAATTATTGTGCAAAGACTTCACCCACATGACCTATAATATGATCACATGAGTTTATGTATGAAATAAATGTATTACTTGAGTCTTGGTTGTATATATGTTATATATGTTGAATGATAGATGTGTTGACTCATTGTAACTCTTAAATGCAATATGTGTGAATTATGTATGATTGTGGCATTGTGTACATGCTTAAGAACACTTGAGAAGGAAGTGTCTATGATGATAATGTATCTATGATGTTGATTGAAAGGTTAGTTCTCATATGCACCTTTACATACTATTATGCATGAAATGTACATGATCATGTTGATCCACTTGAAATGTGGAGGTGTTTAGTTATTATTTATGTATGATATGGAATGACTATGGTCGTATTATTGTGTTGATTGAAAGGATAATTCTCATGAAAACACTATTAATGATAATGTGAAAGGCTTACTCACTTATTGATGGTTCTAAAGTGAAATGATATTCTCACTTAATGAATCTTTGAGCTATTATGATGAATGATGGTTTGAGTGCCTAGTGTATTCTCTTATGACCATGAACTTAAGTAAAACACTTAATATGACTTTTAAAGGGAACTATACTTAGCATCAAGTGGATATGAAAATGAGATGGAAACTTTTACGCTAGAAAGTTCAGCTTCCTAATGGGTTCCTTTTACGCTAGTTAGTCCGGGTTCCCAAACATGTTATCTCATGAGATGGAAACCTTTTACGTTAGAAAGTCCGGGTTTCTAGTAGAAATCACCTTATCCCATAACTATGTGCCCACATAAGTTTATAGCTAGTGGATCCACCTATAAGGTATTATATACGTTCTACGTTAAGTAGAACACCTCTTTTTGGTATGGGGGTAGAACATCGGATTCCCTGTAGCTCACATGGTCTATGTCGATTAAGGCTATTATCCCTAAATGATACGAATACGAGCTATAATATGAACATGGACTCTAATTATGATTCCTTAAGAGGTACTACTTTTTATGAGTGAGGGTATGGGACTTCACTCATACATTGCACAAGTGGACTTCCTCTTATGTAATGAAGACTTTTGAGTTATGTATGTGTGATATGAATGAATGTTAAGGTTGACTTTACTTATTACAAGTTATGATGATGAATGTCTCCTTACTTATGTATGATGGTTATGAATGAACTAAAAGTAAGATATGTACGTTGTTGGTGGTCATGTGATACTTGGCATTTGGTAGGGTTATGGGACTTTACCCTTGCATTGCACTAGTATGACTTTGGGTTGCATATATGTGGTGTAAACTTATGCTATGCATACTCATGGTAGCCTAAAAGTGAGACTTGGTATAGATAGGATCATGGGATCCTAGCTATGCATTGCATACATGTCTGTTTTATGTCGTTCTTTTATGTTTTAGATTTATGTAAGGGTCATGTCCCTAAGATTGTATTTAAGAGTCTTAATTCTAATGTTATAGATGGTTTGACACAGTGTCATAGACTCTCTCATTTTAAAAGACTTCGATTGTAAAGAAAAGTTTTAAATTTTCCGCATTTTTCGTATGTTCTTATGTCATGATATGCTAAGGGATTGTATGAGACCCCTTCGGGGTCAAGTACGTCGTGTTACGACTAGGGGGTGCTCTCGAGTTGTGACACCAACTTAGCGAGAAGGTAATATTTATGAACAAACATAAGTTGCAATTCTTATTATATTAATGTAATAATAATAAATATTTTAAAATATTAATTAAATTTCGCGTAGCTTGAATTTCAAGAATAAAAAAATATCATATAAATTGAGAGAGTATGTATATATGTAGGAGTTTATGGATGATTTTCTATTTTGGGTTACATGAAAATAGTACCAAAACTTATATAATTATTGGTTTAAATTACTGATGATCTTTTTGTTATATTTCCTTGTTGCATAATATTTGATGCATTTAAGTGTTTATGAAATTATTGAGAAGAGAAAAAAAAAACAATTTATACCTCTTTCTATTAGTTATTAACTTTTTCTTTTACTTCTTTAAGAAGTTATAAATAAAAATGATAGTTTTACTATTTTAATATTTAGGATAAACATTTTTTTAATTTTTTACAAATTTTGTTTACACTTTTAAAGAAAAATTAATTGTTAGGATAAAGAAAAAAAATTAAAAATTGTTGTTTAATTTTTTTAATTGACAAATAATTTTTAATAACTATTTTTAGTAAAATGTAAATAATTAATATAGGATAGAAAAATAATATCTAATGTTAGGAGTAGGATGAATTAGGCTTAATTTCTTACTTACAAAATTATTTAAAGATAAAGAAAGTAGCAAATAATTTAAAACAATGGTAAAAAAGAAAAAAAGAAAAAGGTTGAAAAGCTATTACTATGATTTATGAGAGGAGCTTTCAGTTTTAAAAAAGAATAAAAGTGAAAATGTGTCAAATGGGTTCGATCCCGTGACCTGAGGCTCAAACATTTGACCTTTTACCACGGGCACCACAGAGTACTTTAGTACTGTGGGTGGTGGATTTATTATTTATATATAGACTGTGTATATATATACCTATATACATAAAGTTTCTGTCGAAGCTCGTGGGTGGCATGACACCCCACCCGCCTGAATAGATCCGCCCTTGCATACAAGTTTCATAAACCACAAGGATCCATGTCTAATACAGTTTGGTTCTGACTTGGATCTTCAAGTCAGAAAATTCCAATAAGAGTAAATCTAACAATCGAATAATCATCTCCCTTTTTAACAATAATCCAACCAGTTATCAGACTTTCGTTTGAGTTTGGCATCGTGAAATGTCAGAAGAACTTGTGAAGAAGTTCTAGGAATATTCAAAACCTTCTTCGATGCCTCTTCTGATTTCAGAGCATAACCGGCCCAAACAATCGTAAGTTTTTCCAATACCTGTGCATTCTTCAGAAAAAACCTTTGTAGTTCTATCTCGTTTTCTTCTTCTTTGAAACCAATCAACTGAATCGACTTTAGATGAGAGTCCAAGCACACAATGCTTTCTTCAGGATCATGCATCTGCCAACAATGACGGATCTAAGATTTTCATTTAGGGAGTTCGAAAAATAAAAATATTGTGCTTGAGATCTGAAACTTGCAACCCCAAGGTAACTTTTGAACTCCCTAAATCAATTAATCAGTCTCTAGTCTTGTGTTTATGGGACTCAAAATCTATATATATATATATATATATACATAAGAAGTAAAGAATTACCTTATATGTATAGTGTAATTTTTTACCAAGGGGGGTCGGGTGGAAAACCTCATGCCCCCGGCCTTGATCTTCTCGTACCGGCCAATAGTCACACCATTCATAATACATTAGAGAATTCTCTCTCCATTCTCCATCCTAGCAGACAATTGAGAGTCGGAAGAGAAACCAATTTCTCATGTACACTAAACACTTCTGATGAAACAAGAATAAATCAGAATAAGCAATCACTCCAACCTAAGTAACAATTTATCCATTACAAGTGAAAACGCCAAATAGGATTTACTTTCAAGTGTCACTGATTTATCAAAAATCCCAGTGATTTGTTCGTATTGCAGAATGCAAAGTATGATACGTACAGTTCAAACCAATCCATCCATCCAATCAACATGTTATTCATATCAGGTTTTCATCACATCACTATTTCTACCATTAAGTTCCATACACCAAACATGATTAAATTCAATGGCATGAGTATGCAGGTGATGCTTTCCAACTTCCAAAGTGAATTGTATTAGTTAAAACTGATGAACAGCCATATCCTATCCCTTTCATTGTGACATGTTTCAACATTTTGGAGAGTCGAATCTTGGATATAGGTTTATAGTTTAGCATTATTACAAAAAAATTCTTTTGCAAGTTTAGTGAGGTCAGTTTTCAAGCGTAATTTCACCACCTTCTGATTTTGAAAGAATCTTTTCATGTAAATCAACTTTGAAAAGTTATCTACCAACTACCATATAATAGAAGTGTAATTTGTACACAAAAAGATGAAGAGCTTTACCTCATCGCAGCACAATTTTAGAACCTCCAGATGAGGAGAATACTTGAGCAATTGTATCATAACTTGCATATGATCTTCATCAACTCCCAATTTCAGTTTTAAGGACTTCAGCTTATTAAAGCATATGGGAGAGAGTCTTACTTGGGGAGCCTCTTCATCAGACCCTAGAACACCATAAGAAAAAACAAAAAATGAGAAAAACATTCGGAAGGCTCAGTCCCACACCCTGACAATCTATGTGTTTATTACATTGTTTATGTTTTAACACTTGTATGCTTATTCCAAAGAAAACTTTACCTTAAGGGAAACCTTGCATAGTTTCAGAACTGATATACAAGGGACTTCCTTGATCATCTTATGCACAAGAATTCTAGTTTTCTCAAATGAGAAACTAAAATCATCACATTTTTCATCATAATCCTTAAAATTGATGTCAACATATTCTATTGAAAAGAGATTCTTGATTACTATATCCTTTGGAATCTGACATTTATATTTTAAGAATTTGAGAGCCGGACAAGAAATTTTGATTTCACAATTGTCATAAAAATCGCTCTAAAGAAAAGTGATGTATAAAAGAGATGTCGAATCAATATACATCAGCTTCATGTGTTCTAAATTGCAATCAAATAATTCCAAATTTTCAAGGAGTTCACATTTTGAGAACAAGCAACTTGTCAAATGTTCATCTGATAACTTGACACTGCAAAGATGAAGAAATTTCAGCTGACGAAATCTGTCGAAATGATTAGGCAGTTTAAGTACATCATTACACAAGTTTAGTTTCAAAACTTGCAAAGATTCACAAGTTACAATACAATGCAGTAACTCAAATGGCTCACGAGCCCAAAACCACAACACAAGTTGTTGAACATTTCTTCTTGTTGTTGCATGAATCCACCGCAACATATTTGTGCTTTCAAACATATTGCTACATGAGAGGATATAATGAACAAGGTTAATCGTCTTTTGGGAAATTAAGAAGGTATAGATTGACTCTCTGAATTCCTCAAAATTTGAGGAAAGAAGTGAATCTCACATTAATTACTATCAAAGTGGAAGTAGGGGATGGTAGTGCATATGTATTTCCATCTTTTGGACAATACAGTCATACGAATCACATCACAAATACAGATATTTGAAAGAATGTTGTGAAGTATATCAACGGGCAATGAGCTTATCCTATCAATCCCATTACTGGAAATCATTGTTGAGGTTTCCATTCTATCTTCCGATTTAGATGCATAAAAGGGTATCCAAATACCAAAATTGTCTATGAGCAGATGTAGAGAGAGAGAGAGAGGAGAGAACGATAGATAGGGTTTTTCCTATTTATACCATAAGAAATGACCAAAATATATATGTCACGATCCAGACCGTCGTGATTGGCTCCCACACTAACTCTCCGTTGGGAGAACCACTGCTACAACCCAACTAAACAACTAAACCAAAACTAAGGCATTTAAGTATACGAAAGCAGAAAAGATACTAAGGAAAAAAATAGAGTTCCCATAAACTCTAACAAAAGTCTAACAATAACATTGCGAAAAATACACCTAGAACCTGAAAGTCAATGTACTAAAACATCTAACAATGAACCAAGTCTAAACAAGAAGTGATACAACCCCAACCATTGTACTAATAACTAATAGAAATGTCAAAGTCCGAAATGTGGACATAGACGAAAGGAGAATTCATGGCAGCCCGGAAGAATTGGCTCACCCTTGTATTCGAACGACGATCACTGATCTTCTAAGTGAGGTCTGTCAATAGCCGCCAGAAGATGCCCTGTACTCAACAAAATAAGAGCAAGTGCAGTATCAATACACAACCACATTTGAAATGACCCAAAAGGTTCTTAAAAATGTGCTTCGGAAGTTACCGGAAATTTGTTTAGCTATATCAAAAAAAAATTCATTTCGTTTTTCGAAAATCCGACTTCATATTCTTGTTTAGGGGGTCAAATTGAGTGGGAAATGGGTCTAACCCAAATTTTAGAGCAACCGTATCAAAATCCAAAATTTCCAAGTGAAGCCTTTTTCGAGGGTCTACTTTGGAGGGTCATATCTCCTAGCACACAAATAATTGAGTGTCTCATAACATATCCATGGAAAGCCCTTTGAGTTAGCTACCTAACGCACTTCGTTTCACCTCATTCGGAGTTCGGACGAAGAAGTCATGCCCATTTTCATAAACTCTGTCCGGCAGGAAATGCAATTTCCAATGAGCGTTTTTACTGTTCACCCGCCTCATTTTTTTTTCTAAGTGTTGGACCATTTTTNCTAAACTAGTCCTTTTGGACAGTGCTTCACTATTTCGGGCATAACTTTTACTCCAAGGTCGGAATTGGGCAAACTCGGTGGCGTTGGAAAGAGGACTCAAAGACCTTTAATTGGATAGGTAAAGGTCCACCTAATTCATTTTGAGCTAAAAGATATGACCATTTAAAGTTGACCCTTACAACTCACTAGTTCAAATGACTAGTTTCCGGACGTCACGGTCATTCCTCATCATTTCATCAAGTTCTCAACTCCAAACTCACATGTGAGGCTCTAGTTTCACTAGTTCATCTTTAGGGTCGTTACACATTAGTTCAATTTCCATCTCTAAAACATTTCCCAAAACACCTCTCCCATACTTAGACACATTTTCTCTCAAGTTCTCTCAAGAACCCTAATCCAAAACCTTCCTCAAGATTGAAGAGACTCTTGCTCCAAGTTCCAAGCTTCTATTGAAGACACTCTCAAGACCTTCATAAGAACTCAAGGTATGTGGTGTTGAACTCATGGGTCCTTCCACCCATAGTGCCTAAACTCTATTTTACTCACTAATTCATGATTTAAGTTAAGATTCATAAATTAGTCTTGTTCCTTGTAATAATTTCCTGCACATTGAATTTTAAACATGAAAAGTGATTGTTTTGAGCATGTTGTGACTCTAGAACTTGAATCTAAATTTGGAATGAATGTGAAGATTTTCATGTGGTATTGTGGGTGTTAAAAGGTGTTGTTGTAGGTTGTTCACTGGTTTGGCTGCATAATTACTACCCTATTTTCCATGCTCTTTGATTCCATTACATGCCTTCAAGGTGTTTGACAAAATGTCCAACTATGGAGAATTGGTGAATCGATGCTTTAAAGCTTGAGTNCATGCTCTTTGATTCCATTACATGCCTTCAAGGTGTTTGACAAAATGTCCAACTATGGAGAATTGATGAATCGACGCTTTAAAGCTTGAGTTATGAGATGTATGGCAATCCAGAGATGTGTTGATGACAAACTAAGCTTGTGTATATGTTCATTCCATACGTGAGATTGCATTAGAGCCTAATGGGAATTTCCTATATAAAGTGATGCATGACCATGTGAGAGGTTTATATCTCACCACCTAGGATGCTTAGGGTGTGACCAACATCAACCAAGTGAGAGGTTTATATCTCACTACCTAGGATGCTTGGGGTGTGACCAACACCAACCATGTGAGAGGTTTAATCTCACCACCTCGTGAGAGGTTTATATCTCACCACCTAGGATGCTTGGGGTGTGACCAACATCAACCATGTGAGAGGTTTATATCTCACCACCTAGGATGCTTGGGGTGTGACCAACATCAACCATGTGAGGGGTTTATACCTTGCCACCAGGGTGTCCGGGTGTGAACGGTATCCCCCATCCTAAGTTGGGGTTATAGATTGGTTGGATCATGCATACACATATGATATCTACTATTAGTATAGATTTACTTAAACATGTTTTGACTTCACTTTGATCATGCATCCTCATATTGTTATTCATAATGCCTATGAAACTATTTCTTGTATTTCGATTGTGTCCTTGTCTATTGTTGTGTTGCACCCCGCATACTTAGTACATTCCAAGTACTAACGCATATTTTGCCTACATGATGTCACCATGTAGGGACCGGAGCTACTCTTGATCCTTCTCTCCATTCACGTGGCTAGTACGGTGCTTATCCGAGTTTGTTGGTGAGTCCTCAATGATTCGAGGGCTATGTTATGTTTCCTACTCCTATGTTTTGAGACTTTAGCTTGCAATTGTATTTTGACTATGAGGGGAGCCGGTAGTATGTCATGGCCCCCGTCCTATCTATGTATGTAGAGGTGTGCGTTGGAAAAGTATTTTGTAAATGAGCTGGACTCTTGTTCTATGATGTCTTTTTGAAATGGTTTGCCCTTAGTCCCTATTTCCCGTTAATTAATGTTGATTGTACTTCCGCGACCGATGAAGTGTGATGACAAGTTTGAGAGGCTTGTTTGGGGTTCCTTCGGGTTCCTCATTTGCCATGTCACGTCTAGGCCCTAGGCTTGGGTCATGACAACATTATACTGGTAGGATCACATGGCTATCCCACTAAGTGTAACATAAGCAAGTCAATACAACATTATAAACATGCAAAATACCGAACATTTACAATATCGATTATCACATGCTCAACAATATACATTTATAACAAATTATTGGTCCTCTCATGGAACCCAAATAGTTAACATACCAGAGCGTGGTACCCGATCCAATGATTATGCCGGAACGTGGCAACCGATCCCATAATTATGCCGGAACATGGCAGCTGATCCACATTAGTTATGCCGGAATGTGGTAACCGATCCATTCAACACACAACACAATCACAATCACAATCACAAGTATCTTCTCAAGTTCATACAAATAAGTCATGATTGATGACATTCATCATTCATCTATCTCATTTACAACAAGTGTGATCTATAATGCAACATTCGCATAGATGCAAGTATCATAATGAAGCAAGAACAAACATACATCACACAATCATAGAATTACAACCATCACCTACCTCGAACAAGCTTGAAATCATAAGAAACTTGATTCTTCCCTTTTCGGATTCGTTTCGCTTGTTCTTGGTCTACAAACAATCATAATAACACGGGAATCAATAAACAATCACTAATTACTCGGATTACTAACAATTCTAACAACTCTCGATCATACCCATGATCCCAAGTATCCAAAATAGGGCTGTTTCCACCATAGAATCTAGATCAAAATCCTCCCCTATCGATACTTACCCATTCTATTACGTTCTACAGATCAAAAAATGGATTCGGGGAGTGAATAGCTTACCTTTAGCCTTAAGAATGGTGGAAAACTGTTAAGAGTCGCTTTAACTCTAAAAATTGAAAAGTTCAAAATAAGGTCGTTAGGGGTTTATTTACGACCTTAAGTCGCGTTGAACCCGCCACAGCGGCCCTCACCCCGCTACAACGACCTCACCAGAGCGACAAAACCCCCCCGCCAAGGTAGCTTGCATGAACCAGTGAGCTATTTTAATAAATCCAAGACCCCTATTTCACAACCCACCTCTAACCAACGACGCTAAGAAAATACCCTTCACACTAAGATCTTTTCTGGGAGTTCTACTCGCCCGAATTCAATTCCGTAAAGTCGTACGGATTCCTTGACGAGTTATCTAACTACTCATGTAATCAAAATCAAAATTAACTCACCCGATTGTTACCAGATTTACCTATACCTTAAAGACTCTGATTTCGTCCAAATCTGGACTAGGTTGAGAAAAATCCAACTACTACGAAAATATTTTCCGGTCCCAAATTTTCCCCCATTGGCATTTCTATAATGACGGAAACAAGTCATTAAAATAGATACCAATTTACCCATCACTCGTCCTCGAGTGACCAAACTTAGGAAAAATATGATAAGGAAAGAACGAAGTAGTATTTGAATCGACGAACAATAGGGGATACTTGTCTCGCATGTCCCTTCAGTCTCCCAAGTATCTTCCTCAACTGGATGATGCTTTCATTGAACCTTCACGAATTCAATCTCCCTGGTCCTCAACTTGCACATATCACGATCAAGAATTGCAATCGGTTCCTCCTCATATTGGAGGTGTTTGTCTAATTCAATTGAGTCACACTTAATGATATAATCCCCGTCGCCATGATATCTCTTAAACATGGACACATGAAATACTGGATGAACTCTTGATATATTAGGAGGTAAAACCAATCTATAAGCTACTGGTCCTACACACTCGAGAACTTCAAAGGGACCAATGTATCGCGGACTTAGTTTGCCCTTCTTGCCAAATTTCATCACCCATTTCATGGGTGATACCTTAAGAAGAACATTCTCACCGATTTGAAATGTCATGTCTCTTACCTTATGATCTGCATACTTTTTTTGTCTACTATGGGCTGCTAAAAGTTTAGCTTGAATACTCTTCACTTTATCTTGGACATCCTTCCCTAAATCAACCCCCAAAAGTTTCACATCCCCAACTTCGAACCATCTTATGGGTGATCTACATCCCCTCCCATAGAGTGCCTCAAATGGTGCCATATCTATGCTGGAGTGATAACTGTTATTATAGGAGAACTCACACAAAGGTATGCATTTATCCCAATGCCCTTCAAAATCAATCACACATGCCCTCAACATGTCTTCTAACACTTGAATAGTCCTCTCTCTGTGGATGGAAGGTTGTACTAAAAGTGAGTTTCGTGCCTAATTCATCATGTAACTTCCTCCAAAACTTGGATGTTAATTGGGTACCACGGTCTGAGCTGATAGAGATGGGCACCTTATGCAACCTCACTATCTCTTTCACATAAACTTTAGCCAATTGTTCAATATTATAATCTATTCTTACCAGAATAAAATAGGCTGACTTAGTCAATCTATCAACCACTACCCAAACTTCCCCAAAGTCTTGTGAAGACTAATTACAAAATCCATGGCTAGCCTTTCCTACTTCCATTCCAGAATTGGCGTTCTTTAAAGTAAACTTGCAGGCCTTTAATGTTCATACTTCACTTGTTGACAATTCTGACACTTAGCCACAAACTCCGCTATATCCTTCTTCATGCCCGGCCACCAATAAATTCGTTTCAAATCTCGATACATCTTGGTCATACCCGGATGAATAGAATATCGCGAACCATGAGACTCTATGAACAACTTTTAAATCAAATCATAAACTCAGGGAACACAAATTCTTCCCTTGAAACTAAGCACACCTTCCGCATCAAGAGTGGTCTCTTGTGCCTTACCAATCACAGTTTTCTTTCTAAGCTTCTCCAAATTCTCATCTTCAAATTGTTTTGCCTTGATCTCCTCAATGAACGTGACCCTCACTTCTATACTAGATAACACCCCACATCTTTCTGAGATGCCCAATTGCATGAATTTAGACTTCAAGATCTGAATTTCCTTACACCAAAGGTCGCTTGGTTACACTCAAGCAAGCTAACTACCCATACTCACTGCTTTTCGACTCAAAGCGCCTGCCACCACATTAGCCTTACTAGGATGGTATTGAATGGTGACATCATAATCCTTAAGTAACTCCATCCACCTTCATTGTCTCAAATTCAGATCCTTTTGAGTAAACACATGCTGCAAACTGCGATGATCAGTAAATACCTCACACTTAACACCATAAAGGTAATGCCGCTAGATCTTAAGAGCAAACACTACCATTGCTAACTCTAAATCATGTGTTGGATAATTTATCTCATACACCTTCAATTGACGCGATGCATAAGCTATAACATTCTTATCCTGCATCAACACAACACCCAAACCAGAATGTGATGCATCACAATAAACAATAAAATCTTTACCTTCTACCGGTAATGCTAGGATAAGTGAGGTGCTCAAAAGAGTCTTGAGCTTTTGGAAGCTCTCCTCACATTTTTCAGTCCATTCAAATGGTATCTCCTTTTTGGTCAAATTAGTCAAGTGAGTGGCAATAGAAGCAAAGTTCTTCACAAATAGACGATAATGGCTAGTGAGCCCCACAAAACTCCTAACTTTAGTGACAAAACTTGGTCAAACCCTATTCTTAACCGCCTCAATCTTTTGAGGATCTACCATTACTTGTTCTTTTAAAACTACATGCCCCAAGAATGCAACCGAAGTCAACCAAAATTCACACTTAGAAAATTTAGCATACAACATTTGTTTTCCAAGAACACCCAAAACAATACGAAGATGGTCGACATGCTCTTCCTCATTTTTCGAATAAACCAAAATATCATCAATAAAGTCTATGATGAAAGAATCAAGAAATGACTTGAACACCCCATTCATTAAACTTATGAAAGCTGCAGGTGCATTGGTCAAACCAAAAGACATAACCAAAAAAACATAGTGCCCATAGCGAGTCCTAAAAGTTGTCTTGGGAACATCCTCAGGCCTAATTTTCAACTGATGGTAGCCAAACCTTAGATCTATCTTAGAGAAAATTGATGCACCTTGCAATTGGTAAAAAAGATCATCTATTCGAGGCAAAGGATACTTATTTCGAATAGTGACCCTATTCAATGACCGGTAATCTATACACATTCTCATACTACCATCCTTTTTCTTAACTAAAAAAACTAGAGCACCCCATGGGGAAGCACTAGGACGAATAAATCTCTTATCAAGAAGCTCTTGGATTTGAGCCTTAAGCTCTCTTAATTCTGCCGGAGCCATGCGATATGAAGGGATAGAAATGGGACGAGTACCAGGTTCTAAATCAATGCAGAAGTCTATATCCCTATTCGAAGGCATACCAGGCAAGTCATTAGAAAATACTTCTCTAAATTTTGACACCACAAGAATAGACCTAATGGATGGAGCCTCAATCTCAATATCCCTAATATGAGATAAATAAGCCAAACAACCCTTCCCTACTAGTTTTCTAGCCCAAAAGGAGGATATGATCTTAGCTTGCTTAGGCTTGTACACCCCTTCCCACTCTAATTTTTCCTTTCCCAAAATTTCTAGAGTTATAGACTTAGTATTACAATTAAGCACATCATAATAGGGGGACAACCAAGTCATGCCTAAGATTATATCAAAATCAGTCATATCCAAAATAACCAAATCAGCCTAGGTCTAAAAACCCATAAACAAAATAGGACAAGCACGATAGACATGGGTAACTATGACTGACTCTCCAACTGGGGTAGAAACATGGATAGGGGCATCAAGTATATCACAAATCATATCAAACTTTGAGGCAAATTGCATGGATACATAAGAATAAGTAAAACCCGGATCAAATAACACATTTGCCATCCGGTCACAGACAAGAATAGTACATATGATTACCGCGTCAGATGCCTCTGCCTCATTCTTGCCCGAAAAGACATAACACTGAGCCCTATCATCGTGACGAGCCACTTCTCTGCCTGGTTGCACATTACCCCTGCCTGCATTACCATTTCCTCTACCTCCACGACCTCGCTGATTACCTCCTCGCCCACCTTGTGGACTCCCTTGACCATTATTACTATTTCCCACGGGTACCACTGCTCTAGACTACTGTTGCGTGGAATCTAACACACGTGGGTAGGGACAATCTCTCCTCATATGCCCAGGTTCACCACAGTTGTAGCATGTACGATCAAAAGATAACCTGCTGCCCGTTGAAGGTGCGACTTTCTAGCTATCCTGAATGAAATTATGAGGTGGAGTTCCTGAGTAATTACCTGTAGAGGCAGGCATAGTGGACTGAATTGGCTTGACTGCAAGTGTTGGCCTCTCTGAACCTCTGGAATAAAAACCTTGAAAGTTGCCTGAATTCTTGGCCCTTTTTGCCAATGCCTTAGCCTGACCGTCTCGCCTCACCCGCTCCACTTTCTTAACATAGTCAGTTGCCTCATTAAAGCTCCTCCCTGCAAAAGTCATATGAAAAGATAATACTTGCAACTAATAATTTAGTCCCCTAATAAATAATCGACTCTCTTCCTCTGTAGTCACCAATTGAGTAGCATATATAGACAAAACATGAAACTTGGCCTCATAAGCAACCACAGTCATACCATCTTGCTCCAAAACCATGAACTCATCCTTTTTGCGATCCCTCAAAGTCCTAGGCACATATTTATCCAAAAACTGAGCATGAAATTGGGTCCAAGTAAGTGGAGTTAAAGTAGAAGATCTGCATTCCATATAAGCTCTCCACCACTGCTTAGCCTCACCTTGAAGTTGAAAGGATACAAACTCAACCCCATGCTGATGGACAATTCCCAACTTATGAAGCCTCTCATAGCAATCTAGGATAAACTCATAAGCATCCTCATTCTCAGAACCAAGAAACACATGAGGCTTTAGCTTCAAAAACTTAGTCAACATTTCATGCTCATTACCAATCATAACAGAACCCAACAAAGGACGAAAGAAAGCATCGTTACGTCCATTCCACCCGTCTTGGGCGCAGTGCTAGCAACTGGGGGATTAGCGGGAGCTTGAGTTGCTTGAATAGAAGGAAGCACTCCAGGACCAACCAACCTTTTCAAGAATGACATGATCTGTGGAGCTAACACTGGGTCTATGTGAGGAACAACGGTAGTCTCAGCCTACACCTCTTCCTCTTGTCCCACATCCTTAACATTCTCAACATCAACATTCTCCTCTATCTCTTCATTATGCGCAAGAGGGTTCTCATTCACAGGAGCATTGTCAACAGGAGTTCCATTCCTAGCAGGCGCTACTCTTCCACGGCCTTTACCCCTAGTTTTTCCTCTACCCCTGCCTCGACTGCGACCTCTCGTTGCAGATTCCTCAACTGGAGCTTTGCCGGGAGCTACGGGACTAACGCCGTTGAATCTAGTGTTAACCATCTACGGACTGAAGAGTGAAGGAGGTTAGCTACCAATTTGAATCGCCAGATACCAATTGGAATCAACTCATAGCATGAAAGGAGACAAGAAAAAACAAAGAGATTTCCTAAATTCCTATAGCCTCTCAAAGAAAAGTAAAGGCATCCTCGTACCATTCTGGAAGACTCTACTAGACTCATTTCGGTAAATCGAGATCAATGAACCTAGGCTCTGATACCAACTTTGTCACGACCCAGACCGTCGTGATTAGCACCCACACTAACTCTCCGGTGGGAGAACCACTACTACAACCCAACTAAACAACTAAACCAAAACTAAGGCATTTAAGTATACGAAAGCAAGAAAGATATTAAGGAAAGAAATAGAGTTCCCATAAATTCTAACAAAAGTCTAACAATAACATTACGGAAAATACACCTAGAGCCTGAAAGTCAATGTACCAAAACATCTAACAATGAACCAAGTCTAAACAAGAAGGGATACAACCCCAACCATTATACTAATAACTAATAGAAATGTCTAAGTCTGAAATGTGGACATAGACGAAAGGAGAACTCATGGCAGCTCGGAAGAATTGGCTCATCCTTGAATTCAAATGATGATCACTAATCTTCTAAGTGAGGTTTGTCAATAGCCTTCGAAAGATGCCTTGTACTCAACAAAATAAGAGCAAGTGCAGTATCAGTACACAACCAAAGTGTACTGGTAGGATCACACAGCTATCCCACTAAGTGTAACATAAGCAAGTCAATACAACATTATAAACATGCAAAATACCGAACATATACAATATCGATTATCACATGCTCAATAATATACATTTATAACAAATTATTGGTCCTCTCATGGAACCCAAACCCAAACAATTACCATACCAGAACGTGGTACCTGATCTAACGATTATGCCAAAACGTGGCAACCGATCCCATAACTATGCTGGAACGTGGCGACTGATCCTAATTAGTTATGCTGGAACATGGCAACCGATCCATTCAACACCCTACAATCACAATCACAAGTATTTTCTCAAGTTCATACAAATAAGTCATGATTTATGGCATTCATCATTCATCTATCTCATTTACAACAAGTGTAATCAATAATGCAACATTCGCATACATGCAAGTATCATAATGAAGCAAGAACAAATATATATCACACAATCATAGAATCACAACCATCACCTATCTCGAAACAAGCTTGAAACCCTAAGGAACTTGATCCTTCCCTTTTCGGATTCGTTCCGCTTGTTCTTGGTCTACAAACAATCATATAACACGGGAATTAATAAAGAATCAGTAATTACCTAGATTACTAACAATTCCAACAACCCTAGATCATACCCATGATCCCAAATATCCAAAATAGGGTTGTTTCCACCATAGAATCTAGATCAACCCCCCCCCCCCCCTTCGATAATTACCCATTCTATTATGTTCTACGAAAAAATGGATTCGAGGAGTGAAAAGCTTACCTTTGGCCTCAAGAATGGTGGAAAACTGTTAAGAGTCGCATGGGGTCCGTTCCTTAGCTCTAAAAATTGAAAAGTGTAGAATGAGGTCGTTAGTGGTTTATTTACGACCTTAAGTCGCATTGAACTCGCCACAGCGGCCCTCACCCCGCTACAGCGGCCCCACCAGAGCGGCAAAAAATCCTCGCCAAGGCGGCTTGCACGAACCAGTGAGCTATTTTAATAAATCCAAGACCCCCATTTCACAACACACCTCTAACCAACGACGCTAAAAAAATACCCTTTACGCTAAGATCAATTTTAGTAGTTCTACTCGCCCGAATTCCTTGACAAGTTATCTAACTACTCATGTAATCAAAATCAAAATTAACTCACCCGATTTTTACCATATTTCCCTATACCTTAAGACTCCGATTTCGTCCGAATCTGGACTAGGTTGGGAAAAATCCAAATACTACGAAAAAGTTTTATGGTCTCAATTTTCCCCCGTTGGCATATCTATAACGACGGAAACAGGTCGTTACAAATTATCAATTTAGGAACCAATCTCCCATTTTTGATTGAGCCTTCAATGTTGGAGTTGAATTGGACAGAAGAACGTTCAATTGAGAGTTTTTGAAAAGTTAAAATTTTATAAATGACATATATAGGACTAATAATTTCTAGTTAAGATAGTATAATAATTCTTTCAAGTTGTAACAATAAAAAATTTCTGGTTCTAACATTTTATTAAGAAAAAGCTTTAAAATATTAGTAAAAATTGATTTTTAAATAATAATAAAAGGTAAAAAACAGATATAGTTTTAGTAATAAATTTGAATACATTAATGATAATTAATAATTGGCATAAATTTAGGAGATTCAAAACAAAATAGGAATATATTTTTTTTCATTTTTTATCTCAAATCAGTTAAAAGTATTTCAAAAAGAAGATTTTCTTCATTTGTTCAAATGTTTTTCTCTCCTCTATTTTTTTTGCTGTAATTGTCGTCACTCACGACTAGTTCCATATACTTTTGGTTCAATAATCTTCATGTTGATGTAATGGACGACTTCTTATCAATATTAATAAAACATGGTGGTAGATGAGATCCTTCTTAGTATTCGTTGCGATTTATTATTTGTATATATTTTTATATTACTGAAATATAAAAAAATAAAATAAGAACGATGAAAATGTAAGGGAAATTTTATGATTTTGTTTGTGTATAATATATTTAAATTGTGATGTTTTTGTATGAACATTCTTTTGTTCAGATTACATAATAATTTTTTGAAACTGGAATAAATTTTGGTATGAATTTTTTTAATTTAAGGTATTTGGTAAAAAAAAGAAAATACATAAAATTTATTTGTAATTGGTATACTGTTTATATCATTGGTGTGTGCGATTTTGGAATTATATTTGAATGATTTGAGCATACTGTTTTCTTGATAAATGAAAGTGTATGAAATAGTAATAATGTTATCGTTGCAATGGAATTGATATACTTTTAGTTTATAATTAAAGAATGTTTACAATTAACTTGTTTAAATTTGGTATTCTTCTAGGTATGATTACTATATGAACTAGTGTTTAGTCTTGGTATGAAATGTGTATAAAAATGTTCATGTTAGTGTTTATTTCAAATTCTCAGGTTTGTGTTTATTTTGAATTTGATACTCTTCTTGGTATGAATTTTGTATAAATCAATGGTTAGTCTTGGTATGAAATTGGTATAGAAATGTTCAGGTTAGTGTTTATTTCGAATCTGTTTTTGTATTGTGTATATCAATAATTTTATGCAATTTTTTCAGATTTAGTGAATTAGAATAGTATTCAATTTTGATTTCAACTAATTGCTCTCTCTTTTATAGCTTGAAAGATTTTGAAGACACATGAAATACTTGTTGAACCTCTTCCATGCAAGAGTATATGAGACATATCAAGTTATGTCTTGTCGCCTAAATTGTTGTAGCCTATTTCTAAAAGAAAGGTAGAAAGACCACAACGTGAATGCTAGAAGGATCTGCTGATGTGAAACTCAAGAGATCTAAAGTTACGTGCAGCCCATGTCGTCGGGAGAGACACAACAAGAAGGCATGTTTAAATTATCCTGCTGAAAATTAGTCACAATTTATTTTTGATTTAGTTTAGTTGTTTAATTGTGTCAAACACATTCGTTTGAATATATTGATCTTTTAACTTAAAGAATTTTGATTTTCAGAACATCTATTTTGTGTACTACTTACTCCTATGTGTATGTAGTGTTTTTCAAATGTAGACTCAAAATTTAAACTGATTACTGGTGGTAACCATTTATTATCCATATGATATTCAATTGGTATCTACTTGAAAAAAATCAAGTACACTAGTGGAGGCAATTGGCAGCCATTTGGTATCCAACTAATATCCAATTGGAATTATTAAGTATAATTGTATGCAATTGGTATCTAATTGGTATCAAGCTGAAAATACAACTGTATGTTATTTGTATCCAATTGGTATCAAACTGGTTTTCAATTGGAAAATTTAAGTCTATTTGTATTCAATTAGTATTTAATTAGTATCAAACTGGTGTCCAATTGGGTATCAAATTGATATCCAACTATGAAAACTAAGTCTATTTGTATTAACTTGGTATCTAATTGATATTCAGCTGAAAATACAAAATATAATTAAGATTTCGATTGAGTAAGTCAATCTAAACTAATTAACATTGTATTCAATTGGTATCCATTTCGAAAACCTAATTGTAACAATGTATACAATTGGTATCTAAATAGAATTTTAAGATATTTTATTCTTATTACTTTGTATATGCAGTTTTTTTTCAAACTAAAATCTCAATCTAAAACTGATTACTGTTGATATCCTATTTGTATCTGATTGGTATCCAGGTTGAAAAATTATGACTAATATTGCATGAAATTGGTATCCAAATGGTGGACAACTTTTATCCATCTGGGCTTAATTAAGCCTAACAATGTATATTTATATACTCAACATAAAATATACTCTTGATTTTCAAATATCAGAAACGAAAATCAATAAAATTTGTTTAATACTGCATAGTAACAATAATGCATAGTATATATTATTGTCAAAAACTGAAGCAAAACATAAACAACATCCTAAAATCATGAATGTAACACCCCGTATTCGAAACAGACTAAAAATACAGATTTTGAGATATTGCAGGTGCAACCCACAGTTGCCATCCACGGACTAAGTCTCGACCCACGGACAGACCTACAGTCCGTAAGTCAGACCACGGTCCGTGGTCTGTGTCCGTGAATCAAGACCCCTTTACCCACGAACTATGGCCTACTAGCACGAACCGTCGTTCAATCCACGGTCTGTAGGTCTGACCGTAAATAGAGGTTAACAACCAGTTAGAGGAAATTGTTGATTGGGTCAACTTCAAATGGTCATAACTCTTAGAAAAAAATGTATTAAGTGTCCCATGACCGATGATATGATAGATAATTGAATCTGCTTTCCAACGCCACCAAGTTTGCTAAAATCCGACCTCCGAGTAAAAAGTTATGCTCGTTTTAGTGAATCCTTGTCGAGCAGACTTGACCTACGACCCCAATCTACGTACCGTAGATTGAACTACAGCCCGAAGGTCCAATCCGTCGGTCACTCCGACAGCAGTTAAGTCAGGGGTCTTTTGGTGTTTTCCTATTTCGTTGGACTCCTAAGATACGTCGTTTAGACCCTAAATCATGAGGTTTTAGTCAGTTTAAGCCTAGAAACATAACTAGAACTTACCTAAGTCAAGTCATTAATCAAAGCGTATAAAATTAGAATCAAGAGAGGAGAAAAAGGTCAAGAACCCTAGTTTAAGAACGCATCAATGTTTCATCAGTTCTAGCCCTGAAATCGAAATATTTCTCCATGGAATTCGTCACTAGATATGTGGGATTTCACTAGTGGGTTCCTTTCACCCATTAGGTCCATAGAATTCAGTCAGATTCTTGATTCCCTTATCATGACTAGACCTAGGGTTTCTAGAACTTCAACAGATTATCATGAATTAGTTAGTTTCATGTTCCAAATCAGATTATCATGTTATTACTTCGTTTATTGCATGAATTTCAGAACCCTATCTATGTATTTCTTTAGTTCTAGAATTACACATGTTTGGTCAGATATTTTAGTTATTTCAGATATACATGTCTCAGTTATGAATGTGTCTTTATCAGTCTATTATTGCACATTCTCAGTTTGAGCTATCCAGTATATCACAGAAATTCAGTCATAATGTGTTAATTAGTTAATCTATTGGGAGTAGCATAATATCGAGTTGGACTAGGGTTCAACGTACCTAAATAGTCACAGAACTACTAGCCAAGTAGGTTGTAAGTCCCCTCTGTGGGCATCAGTTTAGTGATCACACAAGCATGCCTCTATACTCTAGCAGGGTATATTGGGTCCTCTCGATGGGGCGTATACATCAGACTTCACATTTATCTCATGTGGTTTTATTATCGGTTATTAGTATCTCCCACAGTTCAGTCAGACTTCATTGCATTGACCATATTTTAGTACAATCAGTATTCAGTATCAGCATGTTTAAATTTGGTCATTGCATTCAGTTAGCTCAACATTCAGTATCGATATCATGTTCAGATTATTTCATTGCTTTATTGCTTGTTCAGTTATATATTTATTTCAGCTTTACTCTATCCTGCAAGCTCAGTACCTCTCAAGTACTGACGCATACTCTACGCTACATCTTCTCGTGATGTAGGTTCAGGTTCTCAGCATCCAGATCAGGCTTAGATCGGTTCCCGATCTCCAGTTTCGCAGAATCAGTGATGAGTCCTCATTCTCCGAGGACAATAGGCATGAGTTTCTTTTCAGTATTTTTAGTCCTTTAGTTTCAGTTTTGCTAGACTTAGCTGGGGCTTATCCCAACATTTCTAGTCAGTTAGAGGCTATTTTCAGACATAGATAGATTCAGCTTAGTATTGAGTTAATATCTTCTTTGTATTAAACTCATCAGTTATAGTATATGGGTATTCCCCATCCTTTTCATTTTATTTATGATTTAGCTTCCACATCAGTTTATTATCTTTAGTATGCTCATGATCATGCCAGCAAGGTTAGCTTGGGATCACTTGTGGTCCTAGGTACCATGTCCGCGTCTCGGGGGTACCTCGGGGCCTGACAAACTTGGTATCAGAGCATTAGGTTTAAGAGTCCTAGGATGTCTGAAAAACCGCACTAAGTAGACTCCTTTTCATGGGTGTGAAGTGTACCACATCTAATGAGAGGGAGGCTACAAAGTGATTTAGGAAAACTTCACTTTCTTGATATTCTTATCGTGCGTAAGGTATGATCTCTTTCTAATCCATCTTTACGCGCTTAAGATCATGCCTCCTCGTAGGGCTTACATAAGGAATGCTAATGCACCCAATGCTAACACAGTTCCTCTAGTCCCAGACCATGAGGTTTCAAACCCACAGTTTTGGAATACGATTCAGCTTTTGGCTCAAAGTAGGACCAACCAGAACAATCAGCAGGTTCAAGTTCTTACTAATAGAAATGGTGGATCAATGGAAGCTAGAGTTCGAGATTTTGTTAGGATGAATCCGCCTGAGTTTTTAGGGTCCCAAGTTGGTGAGGACCCATAGAACTTCATTGATAATGTTAAGAAAATCTTTAGAGTGATGCAAGTGACTGGTAATGGTAGGGTTGAGTTGACATCCTACCAGCATAAGGATGTGGCTCACATATGGTTCACTTAGTGGAAACATTCAGGGGCTACTCTTACCTTTGTAACTCCCAATATAGCAGTAATCTTAGGTGTCAGTCAAGAAACTCCTTCAGAACCCTTCTCAGTCTCTACTTCAGTCGGTGACCCAGTTATAGCTAGATGAGTATACATAAATTGCCCTGTCACAGTCTCCCAAAAAGTCACCTCAGCAAATCTTGTAGAGTTATAAATGGTAGACTTCGATGTCATTCTAGGCATGGATTGGTTACATTCCTATTATGCCTCAGTCGATTGTAGAACTAGGATTGTTCGTTTTCAGTTTCCAGACGAACCAATCTTATAATGGAAGGGTAGTAGCTTAACACCTATGGGTCGATTCATTTCTTACCTTAAGGCTAGAAAAATGATCTCTAAGGGTTATCTCTATTATCTAGTTTAAAATTATCTTTATAATATTTATTAAATTTAATTTCAAGTAAAAGCATAAATAACTAAATAGAAATATTAACCTAATTGTTTTCCAATGATCATAATAAAACACAAAAACTATGACAATATTCCATAAGCTACGACCTATGTGGTGATTCTCTAGAAATTCTAAGGAATTTTTATTTTATGTAGTACATATTTTATAAACATAATTTGTATTTAATTTATAATATTTCAAACTTTAAACAAATTTTGAGTTTAGATTCTTGTTATTTTTAATACTCTTTTTTATTTTTATTGTTTAATTAATTTTTATTTGGCCCACGGACCGGTCCTATCTATATTTCTCAAACCCCACAAATCGATAGGCTTATTCAGGCCGGGCTAAAAAGCTCTTTTCTTAAATGGGTTTCAAAAATCGTAGCCCAACCCTATCAAATCACGGGTTAGGCCAGGCCGGCCCAATGGGCCTTAGCCCATATTGACGGCTCTACCTATAGAGTAAAACCTTAGGGGATGAAATATTATTATTTTGTAGAAGTATTATTTAATCTATAGACTAATATTTATTAATTTAAAGAGTATTTTGAGACTCAAGAAAGGTTAATTTTTATCACATCAAAATCAGTGAATCTTATTAATTTATATATTATTTTTATTGAATTCACATAAATTGTTTTTATTATACATAAAGTAAAATGAATATATCAAAATTATTGTATCTTACTAAATTATGTATCATATTTATTGAATTTACATTAAAAAAAATCATTATACATAAAGTACAGTGTAGGTGTATGGTTCATTGTAATTATGTTGATGAGTTGGAAGGTGAAAGTGGCAAAACTTGTGATGTGACAAATACCATCATTGGATACCATATCGATGCAAATATAAGTGGGAGGTTTGGGTGTTCCTTAGTTAAGAGATTGTATTCCACCCTTCTTCGTGCATATGATCTTCATCAACTCCCAATTTCAGTTTTAAGGACTTCAAGCTTATTAATCATGATTTTGAAAATGTAAACTCAATTAAATCATAGAATTGAGGTATATCTTCTTCGTGTTTTATTTGTTGTTGGTCATATTTCATTTTCTCAGATAATTGTCGCTAACATGAATGATTAATATCATAATTTAATCTTTCTTTTAGTAAGCACTATGTTATATTTTGGAGGCACCAATTCACAATTTGTTGTTATGCATCATGTACTGCAATGGTCCCCACAGATTTTGCCAGACAGATATATGCAAACCAAACCTTCAAGACAGGTTTTCTATACATGGCTTTGGCCAACGAAAAGTAGAGGATTAAGTATGTACTACACTTGCCCCAACAAAAACCTTTCCTATGTTGTGGTAAGTGCCTGCTTCATCCTCTACCTTTTGCTAGTCAAATGCCATGTATAGAAAACATTTCTTGAAGGTTTGGTTTGCATATATTTGTATGGTAAAATGTGGAGGGCTATTGCAGTACATGATGCATAAAAACAAATTGTGAACTGCCTCCAAAATATAACATAGTAATTACTAAAAGAAAGATTAAATTATGATATTTTTATAATTCATATTAACGACAATTATTTGAGAAAATGAAATATAACGAACAACAAATAAAGCAGGAAGAAGAAGATATGCCTCAATTGTATGATTTTAATTGAGTTTACATTTTCAAAATGATGATAGCCTATTTATAATTTCACCTACTTTCTTATCTAAGCAAAATGATAAATGGCAATATTGATATAGTAAATATTTAATGAAATGAAGTTAATGAGACTACAAAAAAATGCTCAATTTGTAGCAATTTATTTGTTGAAGTTTTAAAAGCCTCCGCTATTAATTTATTTTGTGACGTTTATTCTAACCCCTACTAAATAAATTTTGTTTTGACAATTTTATTGAGGAGGTTTGAAAATTGCTGCAATTCTATATTATTTGTTGCAATTATTAACCCCCATAAATTTATAAATTGGTTAATTTTAGAAATAATATATTTTTTATATATCTTTTATTTTTGATATATCATAAATACTCATATTTTATAATTTATAACAAATAGCAATGAAATTTAACTCATATACACGTCATTATCTTTCTTCAATCTAATAAGATGGTAAATTTATGACCCTATACATTGTATCTATTTTATTATATATATTAAGGTACTATCAAAATATTATTTGTCTATTCAACTTTATTTAGTGTTTTATTTTATATATTACTACTTTATATTAATTTCTAACAATTATCTTTATTTTTAAAATTTAATCAAAATATGTAATTAACGGAAATATTTTTAATATAAGCCAACCAAAATCCAAATAAAAGGCTTATCTTTTCCCCCCAAAATTAAAAATTTTCAAGGACTAAATTAATTTCCCCCAAACAAATTTAAAATAAAATCAAATACAAACTCCTCCCTTCCCACCACAAAATAAACTCCCAAATCTCTCCCCCACTTCCCCACTTTCACTATTCCACGATAATAACTCAACCATGATATCTCCCTTCTTGTTTTGCTTTTTACTTATTTTATTCTTTTGTCAATTTGAATATTTTTTGTTTGTGTGATTTATTTAATTGTCTTTTTCTTTGTAGGTTTTTTGAAGTATAATTTTCAAAGCAACAAGTTTGTATAACATGTGTATTGGTTCGTAATATTTTTGTGAATACAAAGGTAATTCTCTATCACAAGAACTTTAGAATTCACTTAAGAATTTGAGATTTATGTATATTTTGTTTAATTTTATTTGTAAACAAATATGTATTTTGTAAGTTATTATGCTTAATGTAGCCATGCTTTTATATATTTTAGGATATATTTTTTAGTTTTCATTACACAATAAAGAAAATTATATCT
>NC_064285.1:26426044-26593476 GCF_019186545.1 Solanum stenotomum | reverse complement strand
TATATAATGAAGAAGAAACAATCAAATTGGATTCTTAATATGTCACAACTTAAATGACTTCTAACTAATCTATAACTGACACTAAGCAACTAAACAACTAATTAGTGTGACATATAATCTCATCAAAAAGCCAACAAAGAAACCTTTAATAATGATAACAAAGATAATTTTTTTTAAAAAAGACTTATAATATATAAAATTTTGATTAATAATTTTAAGGGACGCATATTTGATTTACGTCAATATTACTCAATAATAAATTTGATTAAAGTATAACTGAGCATCTGAATTTTTTAAAATTATCTTTTTTTAAATATAAATTTTGAAGTTACATTATTATTCTTTAATTTACCTGATGGTGTAAAGAATTTTACACATCAACTATGCACAAAACTTGAACTCTTTTATTTAACGGTTGAAAATATATTAGTCAATTAAGTTGTAATTTGTTATGCTTTGCAAAGAGGAAGCATAATCCAAATTTAAAGAATCAACTTAAAATCATTTGGCCAAATTTGAAAGCTAGGGTCAATCATACCATTGTTGCATTTTGGGAGCACGAATGGATAAAACATGGATATTGTACACTATACATAATCCCTGTTACTCAATACTTTGAAATAGCTATAAGGGTATCCACGATGATGATGAATCTGATTGACTAGGAGTGCATCCATCAGGTCATTTGAGAGTCTCACATAAGACATGCTCTTTTTAATCTGATTGGACCTAACATTAATGTATACCTCTCGTGTATGGTTAATAGAACTGGATACGTGCCTCATCCTTTTTTAAAATGTGTACCTTTCTTTGGACTCAGGGGTGACACACTTCATTACCTATCCAGAACCACTTAAAAATATATTTTGTGGGACGAACAATAATATATTCCTTCCCATTTTTTAGCTTACTAGTTTAGTAATGTACGTGTGTATATATCACGTCTGAAAATGCACATGTGGCGCACGAAGTGCACGTATGCCATACGAAATGCACATGTAACACACGAAATACACGCGTGACGCACGAAATACACGTATGAGATACATAAAACCTAGTTTTATTAAATATAAAAAATTTCAAGGAATATTAGAGCTAAAAAATATTAATTTTCCAGCCACTAAACTTGATTTTGAACTGCAAATCCGTATTTACATGTTTGGAGTGGAAGATTAGGAAGTCAGACACTTACCAAATGTCGAGAAATAAATAAATATATCAATAAACTAAAAAAATTACAAGAATATTGTGTTTAAGACTTTAATTTATAATATAAAATATATTCTTTTTTATTTTCAAACTAAGTTTTTAATTAGAAATATATCAATTTAAAATAATACACATTTTTCTTTTTTGGGTTAGTGTGCTTATTTTTTAGGAAAAGTCAATGAAGAAAGAATTGGGGCCAGAAAACTCTTTTGTAGTAACTTGAAATTTCCCAACCTAGTCCAAATTTGGACGAAATCGGAGTCATTAAGGTGTAGGGAAATTTGTTTATTAATGAGAGATCTAATTATGATTTATACCACATGAGTAGATAGCTAAGATGTTAAGGAACCCGTACGACTTTACGAAATCAAATTTGGGTGAGTGGAACTCCCAAAAATGATCTTAGCGTGAAGATGTAACATTCTGTCTCCGTGTAGGTCGCCAGAGCAGGATTGGAGCCACCAGAGCAGGGCCGCTGTAGCGGGATGGGTTTGCTGTGGAGGGACAAACGCGACTTAAAGTAGTTAATAAACCCCTAAACGACCTTATTTGGCACTTTTCGATTCTTAGATCTAAGGATATGACCCCAGGCGACTTCTTGACCGTTTTTCACCTTTCTTGAGACTACATGTAATGTTTTAACTCCCCGAATCCATTTTTTGATCCGTAGAGCGTAATCTAGTGGGTCATTATCGATCGGGGAGGAATTTGATCTAGAATTTACGGTGGAAAAAGCCCTAAATTGGGTAGTAGGATCTTGGGTTTGGTCTAGGGTTATTGGGTTTGTCATAATCCGTATAATTAGACCTTTGATTGTTGATCCTTGCATATAAATTGTTGCTTGTAGACCTAGAACAAGCAGAAAGAATCTGGAAAGGGAAGATTCAAGTGCTTTAGGGGATTCAATATTGGATTCGAGGTAGGTGATGGTTGTGATTCTATGATTTTGTAATGCATGTTTGTTCTTGCTTCATTATGATACATGTATGTATGCGAATGTTGCATTATTGATCACACTTGTTGTAAATAAGGATAATTGAATAATTGTATGCCATGAATCACCTTGTTGTATGATTGTGAGAATATACATTGTGATTGTGATTATGGTTTGTTGACTGGGCAGGTGTCACGATCCGACACACTAACTGGGATAGGTTGCCACGTTCTGGCATAACTAACTTGGATCGGATTGCCACATTCTGGCATGCTAACTATTTGGGTTTGGGTCCCATGAGAGAACCATTGAATTGGGTTCTGTGAGAGGACCATTGAATTGTGCTGCGTATCTACTTGTGATGAGTTCGGTCATATCTACTGATGATTGATATTGGAAGACAGTATGCTGCTCTAAATTGATATAACTGTGATATGTGAGAATTGTGAAGTTGTTGTTGCTCATATATGTTGATGATATTGTGTATGTTCGATATGTGCATGTGATTATATTGTTGTATTAACTAATGTATGTTACACTTAGTGGGATAGCCGCGTGATCCTACCAGTACACGGTGGTTGTGTACTGATACTGCACTTGCTCTTTCTTTGTTGAGTACAGGGCATCTTCAGGTGGCTATTGATAGACCTTAGCTAGGTGACTATGAGCATGACCGGATTCAAGGGTGAGCCAGTTCTTTCAGGCTGCCATGGATCTTCCTTGTTTAAGTCTACTCTTTTCAGACTTAGACTTTTGTTTGAGGTGTTGTTTAGTTTTGGGGTTGTACTCTTTGTTCTTAGACTTGTCGTTCGTATAGTTTTGGTACATTGACTTTCAGGTTTTAGGTTAATTCTTCCGCATTTATTAGTTATTGTTGAACTTTTGTTAGAGTTTATGGAAACTCCATTTTCCTTCCTTAGAATTTGACTTATATGCCTTAGTTTTTAGATTGATTGCTTAGTTTGAGTTGTAGTAGTGGTTCTCCCACCGGATTGTTAGTGTGAGTGCCAATCACGACGGTCAGGGTCGTGACAAAGTTGGTATCAGAGCCCTAGGTTCGTTGATCTCATTGTACCAAAACGATTCTAGTAGAGTCTTGTGGAACGGTACGATGACGTCCGCACTTTTCTTCTTGAGGCTATAGGACTTTAGGAAAAACTCACTTCTTTCTACTCCTTCGTGCTATGACTTGAATCCAATTGGTATCTGGGTGATACAGATTGGTATCTTTCCTCCTTCACCCTATGGTCCGAACTAGAGCAACAAAAGTGGTAACACCATCATTAGCAAGAGAGGATGTGTATAGACTATTGACAGTCGAATAAAGTCGCCATTTGGAACAAGTATTCACTGCCTCGGATAGATTATTTTTTGATCTGTTGCAAGGTGCATCAGTTTCCTCTAAGATTGATTTAAGGTCTGGTTACCATCAGTTAAAGATTGATGCGGTTAAGAATTGAGTTCGACCAAGTTGTGTGATTGAAATTAGAAGTTTTGTGGGGCTCGCTAGCTACTATTGTCGCTTGTGGTATGAGTTGAGTCCAATTGGTATCTCAATGAAGTGAACTAGATATCGTGGTCACTACTGAGGGCCCCCAAGCAAAGAAAATTGGAAACTAAGAAGGTTCTAGTTGGTATCTGGCCCTAGGGGTGGTGTGAATGCATGGATGATCAGGAATGGTCATCCATGGAGCGAAATAATTAATTAAGAATTTGGACTTATTTGTGAATTGTATCTTGGAAACTTTGAATGCGTGCTTCTAGTTGTCTGAATTAACTGCAAATATAAAGTTGTAATTGCTTGAATGTGATGAGGTGATTATGTGCACAATATATGTGTGCTGAACTTTGATATGTATAATATGTTGGTCTGGTCGTTAAAGTTATGCAAGTTGTAAATACTTGAGTATCGTGAAACTCGTTGTGAAAGGAAGATATTGACTAAGGATCATGTGAGTTTCTGGTTGTATCCTAGGGATGTGTGGGTTGTGGTGCTGAATTAACAAGAATGAATTGGTTCGTGTATCGTAGGATTTACTTGGGATAGACATGATTTCTCTTAGCTCAGAGAATTATCGTAAATTCGTTTGGCAGAGCTGGGAATCTTTGGGAAAATTAGAAAAGAGAAAAATCCCAGAATATTAGTTGGCCTGGGTTCTGTTTTCGTTTTGGCCGCTGTGGCGGGACTCTTCGCACCAAGGCGAGGCCGCCAGTACAGAATTCCTCCCGCCAGAGCGAGACAGAATCTCAGCCCTGTCTCCCATATTTTCCTAGTCATAATTATGGACCCCGAATCGTACCCGAACTAACCCCCACGATCTAATTCAATGTTCAGCGATCAAATATAAGTTATAAAGTGTGTTAAAATTTTGGGAGAACTTTGGCATATGAGGAGGAAATCAGCGAGGCCAAGGAAATGGTAATGGAGGTAGAGGAGTAGTGCAGCCAGGCAAGGAGGTTGCCCGTCAAGATGACAGGGCTCAGTTATATGCTTTTCTAGGAAAAATTAAGTTTGAGGTGTGATGCAGTAGTCACTAGTGCTACTCTTGTCTGTGCCCGTATGGCTATTGTTTTGTGTGATATGGGTTATTCTTATTCGTACGTGTTGGTTCAATTGCCTTGGGATTTGATGTGGTTTTGGATATACTTGATGTCCTCATCCATGTTTCTACCACAGTTGAAGAATCAGTCATAGTCATCCTTGTATATCGTGTTTGTCCTGTTGTGTTTATGGATTTTCAGATTTGGGTTGATTTGGTTATGCTGGATATGAGTGACTTGATATAATCTTTGGCATGACTTGGTTGTCCCCCTATTATACCGGGATTAATCGTAATACTAAGTCGATAACTCTAGAGATCCTCATTAGGGAAATGTTGGAGTGGGAAGGAGGTACAAGCTTAAGTCAGTTAATGTCACGACCCGATTTATCAAGTTATGATGGCACCTACTATAACCCGCCAGTAGGTAAGCCAACCCGTAACCCGGAAAAACAAGTAATGGGTCTGAGGGTAGAAATTAAACAAGAGTAGGAAAATAACAATATAAACAAATANCTTAAGGCTCAAATCCAAGAGTGTCTTGATAAAGGATTCATCCGTATTAGTGTTTCCAAGTGGGGTGCTCCTGTCTTGTTTGATAAGAAGAAGGAGGGTAGTATGAGGACTGATGATTTTATCTTAATCCATAAAGGAGTGGATTAATACCGGATGACAAGCTTATGGATAAAGAAAGTTCCATTGAGTATACTTGGGTGAAGGAAATTTAAGATTTTAGTAAGAAAGTGTGTACCAAGATTGGGTTAGTCCTTTGAATTTGATGAGTTTACCTGAGTTTGAGGTGTCGTGTTGATGAAATATTGGCTTCATAGTGATAGTCAAGGCTGACTGAGCATACTGGTAATAAGAGTTCGTGATGGACTGTGACGGGATGCAACTATATAATAAAATTGTTGGTTAAGCAAATTTTTATATAGTAATTACGACTTGCGAGTATCTAAAGGTTGTGGTTTTCTAAAATTTGGTGAGTAACGTGGTTGTATGGAAGGTTTTAAGAGATGGTGGGACACCATTCGAATAGAACTTAAAGAACTAGAGTCATATTGAAGAAAAATAGTGGGAGGTAGTACAACCTTTAGAGAGAGGCAAGAGCAAGAATATTTTATTTAATTGCAAAGGCTGAAGAGATATCTTCAGAGGGGTAGATAAATGGGTTCAGAGATGCGTGATTTCTTTTTTTTTTTTTTGTGGCAATAGTAATAGTGTTACAAGTCCATCAGATTGGTTACAAACTATTGAAAAAGAATTGAGAAAGGAGTGTACGAACACTAGCTCGAATGTGCTGATACGTTCTTTTGTTTTATTTTGAGTTTGGCAATGATTACAATTGAATTGTTAACGAAAGATGTTGTGAAATCGATGGAGATGCGATCCATGATAAGCGAAGATCCACGAATTCATAAAAATCTTCGAGGTATAAGCTAATGTTAATAGATAAGGGGATTGTGTTATACAGTTGAATACAATCCAAATTTTTCATTAAAAGTTTACATTCGTGGTGATATATTTTGTCAAGGTATGAATTTCAAGGTTAGGAATGATCAATTGTATTGGGTATTGAGCATTTGAAAAGACTTACACCTGGGTTGAGTCGTAAAGTTGATTACTGTTGATTGTCTAAGTACCTTAGAAAGGTTTTCATTTAAAAAGTGTTGGGTTAAAGTAAGGTCAATGGTCGGAGTGGTTATGATGGTTGTTAGTATTAAAAGTGTTGGCTTCAGTCGAAGAATGTGAAGAGTATGTTGAGTCAAGTGAATGGAAATGGCTGGTATCGACTCTTCAAAGGAAAACCTTTCGTGTTATTCGTTAAATTCTTATGTGACCATCTATTTCGTTTTGTACATAGTTGTGAGTGTGATGAACTAGCTATGGTCACACGTGTTTTTCATTTTGTGAGTGAACATCTAGTGGTGGATCAGGTTACCGATCTTGCGATGTTTCCTTGGTTGAGTGGGAAGATTGGGAAGATTGGGAAGATTTGGTTATTTCGAATGACATAATTGGTGTTGTCTTGGAGTTGTTAAAGCATTTTAGTGGTTCTACATGTACCACTTTGCTTATGAGAATTTATAGAAGAGCTACCCAACATATTTATGGTTGTTCAACAATCTAATATTTCATCTTGTTGTCGAGGTCATGTATTGATTATGTGTGGTTGAATGTAGGGATCATTGGGTCCAATTCTACTGTTCTTAAGAGGTAATCTACAATTACTAAATCTAGCATTTCAATAGTGTTGTTGGAGGGGTTGTATGATTGGACATATCCCTCGATGAGTATTTGATTTCTAAAGATCAAAATTGTTATAACTTAAGATCATGGGAATTTATGTTGTGGGATGGAGATGTTGTTAAGAACTGTGATTGTTTGGGTATTATGAATGTGTGTTGGTTTGTTCAGGTTTACTTCTAATTGTAGCGAGTATTGATTTAGAATTTTATCATGGTTACGTGAGAAAGGATTCGTCCTGATGTTGTTTCAAAGTCCTTGATAACATGTTGCAAACATGTGTGCGATCAACTTTGTGGGTAATGAGATTCGATAAGAAGGGCATGCGAGACAAGTATCCCCAGTAATTCAACGATTCAGATACTACTCTACCCTTATTTTAGCTAGTCTTTTCCTAGTTCATCGCTCGGGGACGAGTGATGGGTAAATTGGTATCTATTGTAACGACCTGATTCCGTCGTTAGGGAATAGGGAAATGTCAATGAAGAAAGAATTGGGGCCAGAAAACTCTTTCGTAGAAACTTGGAATTTCCCAACCTAGTCCAGATTTGGACGAAATCAGAGTCATTAAGGTGTAAGGAAATCTGGTAATTAATGAGAGATCTAATTATGACTTAGACCACATGAGTAGATAGCTAAGACGTTAAGAAACCCGTACGACTTTACGGAATCGAATTTGGGCGAGTAGAACTCCCAATAGGTAACATTCTGTCTCCGTGTAGGCTGCCAGAGCAGGATTGGAGCCGCCAGAGTGGGGCTGCTATAGCGGGAAGGGTTCGCCGTGGCAAGCCAGATGTGACTTAAAGTCATTAATAAACCCCTAAACGAACTTACTTGGCACTTTTCGATTTTTAGAGCTAAGGAGACGACCCCAGGTGACTTCTTGACCGTTTTTCACAATTTTTGAGGCTAAAGGTAAAGTTTTAACTCCCCAAATCCATTTTTCGATCTGTATAATGTAATATAGTGGGTCATTATCGATGGAGGAGGGATTTGATCTAGAATTAATGGTGGAAAAAGCCCTAAATTGGGTAGTAGGATATTAGGTTTTGTCTAGGGTTATTGGGTTTGTTATAATCCGGATAATTAGACCTTTGATTGTTGATCCTAACATATAAATTGTTGCTTGTAGACCTAGAACAAGCGGAAGACTAACTCAAGCATACACAATACATTAAACTGAAAGAATTGTTTCAAAACAGTTTATTAAATTTTAAAGATATCTAAAAATACTGAGTATTAAACATACAATTTATTTATAAATAATTCATCAAATGAAAAGAATTAAAGGCAAAAAAAGAAGTAATCAATCCTTACCTAATAATTCATCCCTTTATATTCTTCGTATAATAATTATAATTCCCTAACATGTTTAATTTTGTTAACATATCATTTACACTTAAGAACTCAGATCAATATCTGCAAAGGAGTATACAGGTAATGGATTTCCAAGTTGACCAATTAATACAACACAACCTTAGGCATCTGTAGAGCTGTTACTACATGAGATAAGTATTATCTATCAAGTGCTTTTAAATATTATTATTTGATTTGGGACTAAGAAATAATAAGTTATAAATTTTGATTTCTTTAATGTTACTTAAGGGAACATAGGAGTTTATTTTTGTATAACTTACATAAATCCCATAGTGTAACGATCTAAATTACATTCTATCCCTACGCTTTTTTAATTTACGAAAATTCCTCAAAATAAGTGCTATCCGGTTACATAGTGAAAAAGCCGGATACATTAAATCTGATACATTAAAACAAAATCAGTTACACTTTTAAAGGAAAGAAAGTATAAAATTGATGTGAATTCCCCAAATCACGCTAATCTATTTGATTTCAATCTCTTCCAATTCTCTTCCAAATCCATCTGACTTCAATTCAAAATTTAAATTTTCTTATCTTAATTCTATTCCAAATTCATCTAGCTTCAAACAATTCAAATTTTCTTCTTTCAATTCTCACCCAAATTGTAATAGATTGAAAAAGATCGAAAACAATAGCTATGATGAATCTTTTAAGACTAGGTAATAACTTATATTAAAGAAATTTTCCTGATGCATGGTGACCATGTAATGCACCTGTCTTGATTTGTTGTGTTTGATAGAAAAAATCTGCCTGTAGTATCTGAGGCAGGTTCCAAAAGAAAGACGACAAAGACACTCGCAGTGAGTTTCTCACTATTGATGGCAATGGATCTGCTAGGCCTTATTCTGGTGTTGTATAAATGGAAAAAGAACAAACTGGAACTCAAAGAAGAATTGGAGCTTTCACTTTTCCAATTGTCGACGATAACAAAAGCCACATATAACTTTTCTATGAACAACAAGATTGGAGAGGGTGGATTTGGACCAGTTTACAAGGTATATACGCTGAAATTTGTTGGAAAAGTAACCAATTTATGCTTAAATTAGTGTATCAGACATGGCCTATTCAGCAAAGAAACCTTTCAGATTTGATTCAAAAAAACTTTTGTCCAAATTTTGGATAAGCGAGGTGAGTTATGAAGGATACAAAAGTGATGGAATTGTTGTCGGAGAAACAATTTCTTTTGTGAATCTTCAAGTTCATCGAAGTTCCTTTCAATTTTGATTCAAAATTGTCGAAAATTTTGTGATTCAAAATTCTTCTCCCAGTTCATTGAAAGTCCTTTCAGTTTTGATTCAAAATTATTCTCCTAGTTCATTGAAGATCTTTTCAATTTTGATTCAAAATTATAAATTTTTTTGAGAAGATACATCATGAAGATCCTTTCAATTTAAATTCATAAGTGTTGTATTTCTACTTGATACATTAAATAAGAAAATGTTGCCCATAATATTTTAGGTTTGAGATCGATACATTATTATTTGGTAATTGTAATGTATCAGATACATTTAGTATGAATTTGAATTTGCATATCATGCTTAAAAAATTAGTGAATGATACATTATTATTTATGTATCTTATTTTGTTTGAAAAATACTATTTAAAAAAAAAAAACATTATACATGTAATTGATCCAAATATCATATATTTTGGTGTCTGATACATAACACAAAGTTTATGTATCAAGTACATTTATATTGAACATGATAAAAACTAATCAAAGATGCAACAACATTAGAGTTATGTATCAATACCTTAAATATGAAAATGATAAATTGCATAAAACAAAAGCTATTGTAGCACTGATGTATCAGATCAATGATAACACTAAAAAAGACTAATTAAGAATCAAAGTAAGCAAGATACATTAAAAGTAAGCCCAAAAAACTGAAAGATCAAACCAACAGAATGAGGTGTATCAAGACCGTCATTAGAAATTTCTGGAACCATTTCAGATGCACTCCAAGATGAACTATGTTCATTAGCATGGTTTTTCCACCTCTCTTCCATAAAGAGACAGAGAGTAAATGATTCAGTAATTTTTTAAGATGAGAAAATTAAAAAAATAAAAGAAATCGAAGACTGAAGTGATTGAAAGAAATCTACCTCTTGAATAACTAGAAATCATTTATTGGAAAGAGAAAATATTTGAAATTCAAAAATAAATTAATGAAAGTAACTATGGAGATATTTGTGGAGTGATAAAAAAAAGGAAGGAAAATAATGGGTAGGAGATTTCAAATTAATGTATCCGAGAAAAGGAATGATGAGAACAAAAAAGAGGATTTTTGATATTTTTGAAATGGTAGGGAAAATATAGATAATAAATGATGTGTAGTTATGTAATTTTTCCTTTATTTTTTACCCTCAAATTGGCGGTCATTGATTTTTGTCCTTGTCATTAGTTTATATTTTTGTATCATAATATAACAAAATTTATGTCTTATAAGGTATATAAAGTTATGCTGACCATGACATAAGTTTAGTTCAAAATCTAGAAGTCAAAAGTTCTCTAAAGTTATGCCAGATGACTTAATTTCTACAACACTTATGAAAGACAAGAAAAAAATATTCTCTAAGCTTACGTCTTGCGAAAAAAGAGTATTTTGTATCACAAATTTTATTCCATACACACTTGACACTAGCAGTTACAGATTGAGATTAATTTAATATATATATATATATAAAAATTACACCTTAATATATTTTTACTATACTAGTTTCTAGGTACATGTTTTGCACGTGTATAGCCCCATTAAATAATACGATAGGAAGTTGCGATAAGTGTAGATTCAAAATAATTGGACTAACATTTCAGTTGCTTTGTTATCAAAACTCTAGTTGTTAATATTGATATCTTTCCTAAAAGTAAGCTATACAAACTAAAGTATCCCATATCAACTAAATCACAGTAAAAAAGGCATTCCATAAATGCCAACCTCTTGTACATTTAGAATACTGCTGAAATCACCTGTGACAGCCCATGGATTGGAGATAGTACTAGCAAAAGCTCTCATTTCTTCCCAAAGTTTTTCCCTCCCAGATTGTCTTGTTTTAGCATAAACTATAGAAATGTAGATCTTTTTATTGGAATCCTTGGTGGTAAGTTTACAAGTAAGCATCTGGGCATCATTGGAAAAAAACAATACAATTTTAATCTGCCCTCCAGAATATCAATATCTTGTTGCTTAAGTTTGCATAACTTCCTTGCATATTCTGACTTCTCTTATAGTTGTATATGCAAGATTCTTGTAAAATTGGTTCTTGTAGGTCCACAATTTTTTTTTATGATGTTTTGTCATGTAGATTAATCTCTCAGTCGCAACTTGGGATTGCATACCCCTGATATTCCAATTTAAGAGCTTAATCATTAAACAACGTCATGTATCAAGAAACTGAATTGGGAAGATTTGGTTATTTCGAATGACATAAATGGTATTGTCTTGGAGTTGTTAAAGAATTTTAGTGGTTCTACAGGTACCACTTTGCTTATGAGAATTTATAGAAGGGCTACCCTATGTATTTATGGTTGTCCGACAATCTAATATTTCATTTTGTCGTCCAGGTCATGTATCGATTATGTATGGTTGAATGTGGGGATCATTGGGTCCAAATCTACTGTTCTTAAGAGGTAATCTACAATTACTAAATCTAGCATTTCAATAGTATTGTTGGAGGGGTTGTATGCTTGGACACATCCCTCGATGAGTATCTGATTTCTAAAGATCAAAATTGTTATAACTTAAACTCATGGGAATTTATGTTGTGGGATGGAGATGTTGTTAAGAGCTGTGATTGTTTGGGTATCATGAATGTGTGTTGGTTTGTTCAGGTTCACTTCTAATTTTAGTGAGTATTGATTTAGAATTTTATCATGGTTACGTGAGAAAGGATTCGTCCTGATGTTCTGTCAAAGTCCTTGATAACATGTTGCAAACATGTGTGCGATTAACTTTGGGGGTAATGAGATTCTGTAAAAAGGGCATACGAGAAAAGTATCCCCAGTAATTCAATGATTCAGATACTACTCTACCCTTATTTTAGCTAGTCTTTTCCTAGTTAATCACTCGGGAACGAGTGATAGGTAAATTGATATCTCTTGTAATGACCTAATTCCATCGTTAGGGAAAAGTCAATGAAGAAAGAATTGGGGCCAGAAAACTCTTTCGTAGTAACTTGGAATTTCCCAACTTAGTTCAAATTTGGATGAAATCAGAGTCATTAAGGTGTAGAGAAATCTGGTAATTAATGAGAGATCTAATTATGACTTAGACCACATGAGTAGATAGCTAAGATGTTAAAGAACCCGTATGACTTTACGAAATCAAATTTGGGCTAGTAGAACTTCCGAAAATGATCTTAGCGTGAACAAGTAACATTTTGTCTCCATGTAGGCCGCCCGAGCGGGATTGGAGCCGCCAGAGCAAGGCAGCTGTAGCGGGAAGGGTTCGCCGCACGACTTAAAGTCATTAATAAACCCCTAAACGACCTTATTTGGCACTTTTCGATTTTTAGAGCTAAGGATATGACCCCAGGTGACTTCTTGACCGTTTTTCACAATTCTTGAGACTAAAGGTAAGGTTTTAACTCCCCGAATCCATTTTTTGATCCGTAGAACATAATATAGTTGGTCATTATCGATGGAGGATGGATTTGATCTAGAATTTATGGTGGAAAAAACCCTAAATTGGGTAGTATGATCTTGGGTTTGGTCTAGGGTTATTGGTTTGTTATAATCCGGATAATTAGACCTTTGATTGTTGATCGTTGCATATAAATTGTTGCTTGTAGACCTAGAACAAGCGGAAAGAATTCGGAAAGGGAAGATTTAAGCTTGGATTCGAGGTAGGTGATGGTTGTGATTTTATGATTGTGTGATGTATGTTTGTTCTTGCTTCATTATGATACATGTATGTATGTGAATGCTACATTTTTTATCACACTTGTTGTAAATGAGGATAATTGAATAATTGTATGCCATGAATCACCTCTTGTTGTATGATTGTGAGAATATACATTGTGATTGTGGTTTGTTGAATGGGCGGGTGTTACGATCTGATACACTAACTAGGATCGGTTGCCACGTTCTGGCATAACTAACTTGGATCGGATTACCACGTTCCGACATAAGAATGGGATCGGATTGCCATGTTCAGGAATGCTAACTGTTGGGGTTTGGGTTCCATGAGAGAACCATTGAATTAGGTTTCGTGAGAGGACCATTGAATTGTGTTGTGTATCTACTTGGGATGAGTTTATTCATATGTAATGTTGATTGATATTGGATGACGGTATGCTGCTCCAAATTGATATAACTTTGATATGTGAGAATCGTGAAGTTGTTCCTTGTTCGTATATATTGAACATATTGTATATGTTCGATATGTGCATGTGATAATATTGTTGTATTGACTAATGTATGTTACACTTAGTGGGATAGCTGTGTGATCCTACCAGTACACGATGGTTGTGTATTGATACTGCACTTGCTCTTTTTTTGTTGAGTACAGGGCATCTTTGAGTGGCTATTGATAGACCTCAGCTATGTGACTATGAGCGTAACCGGATTCAAGGGTGAGTCAGTTCTTTCAGGCTACCATGGATCTTCCTTGTTTAAGTCCACTATTTTCGGACACAATTTTGTTTAAGGTGTTATTTAGTTTCGGGGTTATACCCCTTGTTCCAAGACTTGTTGTTAGTAAAATTTTGGTACATTGACTTTCAGGTTCTAGGTTAATTAATCCGCATTTGTTAGTTATTGTTGAACTTTTGTTAGAGTTTATGGAAACTCTATTTTCCTCCTTAGTATTTGACTTATATGCCTTAGTTTTTAGATTGATTGCTTGGTTTGGGTTGTAGTAGTGGTTCTCCCACCGGATTGTTAGTGTGGGTGCCAATCACGACGGTCTGGTTCGTGATACAATATCACTTTTTTTTCTCTTTCCATTATTCCTCTCAATCACAAGAATATTTTCTCTCTTAATGAGATATGTTTTTGTCACGACTCAAGAGTAACTTGGCCAACACTGGAGAACCATTGTTGGTCCCAAGCGAATCCTTATCCTGACTACAAACGGAAGACTAACTCAAGCATACACACTACATTAAACTGAAAGAATTGTTTCAAAATAGTTTATTAAATTTTAAATATATCTAAAAATACTGAGTATTAAACAAACAATTTATTTATAAATAATTCATCAAATGAAAATAATTAAAGGCAAAAAAAATAAGTAATCAATCCTTACCTAATAATTCATCCATTTATATTCTTCGTATAATAATTATAATTCCCTAACATGTTTAATTTTGTTAACATAGCATTTACACTTAAGAACTCAGATCAATATCTGCAAAGGAGTATACTGGTAATGGATTTCCAAGTTGACCAATTAATTCAACACAGCCTTAGGCATCTGTAGAGCTGTTACTACATGAGATAAGTATTATGTATCAAGGGCTTTTAAATATTATAATTTGATTTGGGAATAAGAAATAATAAGATATAAATTTTGATTTATTTAATGTTACTTAAGGGAACATAGGAGTTTAGTTTTGTATAACTTACATAAATCCCGTAGTGTAAGGATCTAAATTACATTCTATCCCTACTCTTTTTTAATTTATGAAAATTCCTCGAAATAAGTGCTGTCCGGATACATAGCAAAAAAGCCGGATACATTAAATCTGATACATTAAAACAAAATCAGTTACACTTTTAAAGGAAAGAGAATATAAAATTGATGTGAGTTCCCCAAATCACGCTAATCTAGTTGATTTCAATCTATCCCAATTCTCTTCAAATCCACCCGACTTCAATTCAAAATTGAAATTTTCTTCTCTTAATTCTATTCCAAATCCGTCTAGCTTCAAACAATTCAAATTTTCTTCTTTCAATTCTCACCCAAATCGTAATAGATTGAAAAATATCGAAAACAATAGCTATGATGAATCTTTTAAGACTAGGTAAGAACTTATGTTAAAGAAATTTTTGTGATGCATGGTGACCGTGTAATGCACCTGTCTTGATTTGTTGTGTTTAATAGAAAAAAACTGCTTGTAGTTTCTGAGGCAGGTTCCAAAAGAAAGACGACAAAGATACTCGTAGTGAGTTTCTCACTATTGATGGCAATGGATCTGCTAGGCCTTATTCTGGTGTTGTACAAATGGAAAAAGAACAAACTGGAACTCAAAGAAGAATTTGAGTTTTCACTTTTCCAATTGTCGACGATAACAAAAGCCACATATAACTTTTCTATGAACAAAATGATTGGAGAGGGTGGATTTGGACCAGTTTACAAGGTATATACGCTGAAATTTGTTGGAAAAGTAACCAATTTTTGCTTATATTAGTGTATCAGACATGGCCTATTTAGCGAAGAAACCTTTCAGATTTGATTCAAAAACTTTTGTCCAAATTTTGGATAAGCGAGGTGAGTTATGAAGGATACAAAAGTGATGGAATTATTGTTGGAGAAACGATTTCTTTTGTGAATCTTCAATTTCATCGAAGATCCTTTCAATTTTGATTCAAGATTGTAGAAAATTTTGAGATTCAAAATTCTTCTCCCAGTTCATTGAAGGTCCTTTCAGTATTGATTCAAAATTATTGAAAATCTTGAGTTTCAAAATTATTCTCCTAGTTCATTGAAGATCTTTTCAATTTTGAATTCAAAATTATCAAAAATTTTGAGAAGATACATCATGAAGTTCCTTTCAATTTAAATTCATGTGTTGTATTTCTACTAGATACATTAAATAAGAAAGTGTTGCCCATAATATTTTAGGTTTGAGATCGATACATTATTGTTTGGTAATTGTTATGTATCAGATAAATTTAGTATGAATTTGAATTACATATCATGCTTAAAAAATTAGTTCATGATACATTATTATTTATGTATCTTATTTTGTTTGAGAAATATATGTATATATTTTTAAAAAGCATTGTACATGTAATTGATGCAAATATAATATTTTTTGGTGTCTGATACATAACAAAAAGTTTACGTATCAAGTACATTTATATTGAACATGATAAACACTAAACGAAGATGCAACAACATTAGAGTTATATATCAATACCTTAAATATGAACATGATACATTGCATAAAACGAAAGCTATTGTAGCACTGATGTATCAGATCAGTGATAACACTATGAAAGACTAATTAAGAATCAAAATAAGCAAAATACATTAATAGTAAGCCCAAAAAATTGAAAGATCAAACCAACATAATGAAGTGTATCAAGACCGTCATTAGAAATTTCTGGAACCATTTCAGATGCACTCCAAGATGAACTATGTGCATTAGCAAGGTTTTTCCACCTCTCTTCCAAAAAGAGACAGAGTAAAAGATTTAGTAATTTTTTAAGATGAGAAAATTAAAACAATAAAAGAAATCGAAAACTGAAGTGATTGAAAGAAATCTACCTCTTGAATAACTAGAAATCATTTATTGGAAAGAGAAAATATTTGAAATTCAAAAATAAATTAATGAAAGTAACTGTGGAGAGATTTGTGGAGTGATAAAAAAAGGAAGGAAAATAATGGGTAGGAGATTTCAAGTTAATGTATCCGAGAAAAGGAATGATGAGAGCAAAAAAGAGGATTTTTGATATTTTTTGAAATGGTAGGGAAAATAAAAAAAAATGATAATAAATGATGTGTAGTTATGTAATTTTTCCTTTATTTTTTGCCCTCAAATTGGTGGTCATTGATTTTTGTCCTTGGCATTAGTTTATATTTTTTTATCATAATATAACATAAGTTATGTCTTGTAAGGTATAACAAGTTATGCTGACCATGGCATAAGTTTAGTTCAAAATCTAGAAGCCAAAAGTTCTCTAAACTTATGCCAGATGACTTAATTTCTACAACACTTATGAAAGACAAGAAAAAAAAAATTCTCTAAGCTTATGTCTTGCGAAATAAGAGTATTTTGTATCACAAATTTTATTTCATACACACCTGACGCTAGCAGTTACAGATTGAGATTAATTTAAAGTGTATATATATATATATATATATATATATATATATCTATAAATTACACCTTTATATATTTTTACTATACTAGTTTCTAGGTACATGTTTTGCATGTGTACAGCCCCATTAAATAATACGATAGGAAGTTGCGATAAGTGTAGATTCAAAATAATTGGTGTAATGACCCGGACCCGAAAAGTCATTCTTTTATAATTTTTAATAGTCACTTAACAATAGTTAATTAATTTGTGGGTAATTTATTTATTATTAATAGTAATAGGCCAAGTCTGAAATATTAAAATAAGTTACTAGGTTTATTACTTTTAATACATATTATTTTATTTAGTAAAAAGAATAAGAAAGGAGTCTGGCAATAATTAACCTGCGGCTTCAACATGGAGGCAGTTGGTGCCGCAAGAAAATTGTTTCGTGCTTGAGGTAAACCTCAAGTTCAACTTTTATTATTTGTAGTAATTCTAGGATAGATAGTATACATTAGTATAATTATATATCTTTGAGAGAAAGTCTAAATTTTAGTTATTGTTGTTGGAAATTTCGGCCAGAAATAATGGTAAGTATATTATATTAAAGAATTATGTAATGGCGATATCATTTAATGAATCTAATGATCTAATGATGGGTTAATCACTTGAGACTAGATTTTTGAATAATATAGGCAAGTTTGTGCATGTTGACTCGTTACTGTTGTTATTTTATTATTATTATAATTGAATGTGAAACGAGTTGAAAATTTGATTGTTGTAAATTAACTTCTGCCACTTTATGTACGTATGTTTGGAATTGGAAGGGAATGCATCAGTGGCCAATCATTATGTAATGATGGCCACATGATTGTTAAATTAATTATGATAATCAACTAATGGTTTTGGTTTTGAAATTTTAGGTCGTATGTTGTAGTTAAGTTTAGTGGTTATGACATTAATTTTTGGTTTCACAATTTTCTTATAATTATCACATATGATTCAAGCTTTGAAATATTGAGACATGTAATTAAATATTAGGTGAATGATATCATATGAATACCATTATATTTATGATATTTGGAGAAATTGGAACTTAACCATAGGCTTGAAATTCAGAAAACATGAGAGTTGACATGTTAATTGGCACCAAGATTAAGAACTTGATTATAAATTGAGTGAGTTTTTGGGTCTAGACTAGACCTATAGTAATCTGAGTGTGGTTAGTTTCGAAATCTTATTGTAATTATTAATGTGAATAGATTGCTTTGAGTTGGAAGTTCAACGAAAGGAAAGACTCAAGTCTTGGAGTGATTGTTAGACTATTTGAGGCAAGTGGATTTCTAAACCCTTGTTAAGTGTATGGAATTCATGTATTTCCTTGTAATATGTGTTTAGGGTAATGAGGCTTGGTGATAGGTTGACTTGTCCACATTGATTAATTCTAATGATGAAAAAGGGATAATAAAAGGCAATGTGATCAATTGTTTGTGTGATGTGTTAAGAGTTGTTTGAAAGGCTTGTTGAATCATTGTTGATGTTGTATCCTGATTGTCTTGTTGTGAATTGTGCAATGTTATGAAAATGGTCATCTCTTCATTATTTATCTGAACATGTCATTTGCATTGTTCTGAGACATGGTTCTGACAAGTGTTATGTGCATTGAGAAATAATAAGAAAATAAAGAGGATNAAATGGTCATCTCTTCATTATTTGTCTGAACATGTCATTTGCATTGTTCTGAGACATGGTTCTGACAAGTGTTATGTGCATTGAGAAAGAATAAGAAAATAAAGAGGATGTACCATTTCGAGGGACGTATCGCGCGCCGCGATGGTTACTTTTATCGAGGGTCGTATCGCGCGCCGCGATGGATGCATGGACAGATATGTCCCCATGGACCCCGGACTGAGAGACAACGGGTGTGTATCATTAGGTCAGACATGCATCACTATACTTGACATTGCATTTCATTGCATTGCACTTCTTTATTATTGGTGAACTTGATCTTATGTGTTGCTGATCTTGCGAGTGCCTTTCTATGAAACTTGTGATTAATGAATATTGAGCTTGTTGTTGAAGGTATGCAATTGTTAGAGTGTTGTGTTGAGCTATGTGCTTTGTAAATTGTGAACTGTTAGGTTGGGCTGGTTTTATACAGATTGTAGTTGTGAAGGTTTGGTTGGGGTGTAAGGAGTACTTGTATTCTATCCCCTTAACTCGTGTTTAGAAGTTTACTTGCTGAGTACCGTGTGGTTTGGTACTCACCCCTTGCTTCTACAAATTTTTGTAGGTTACGAGCCTGGATTTTTGTGGTACTTGTTATTCTCTTCTTTTCCGAGGCCTCTGGGAGATTTGTGAGGTAGTTGGTTGTCTTCTCAACGATCCTTCTTACTCCTGTTTATGATCTTGTTGTACTCTAGAAACAATGTCATATGAGACTTTTATTTTTCTTTTGATTCAATTGTAATACTTTAGAGGCTTGTACACGTGACAACCAGATTTTGGGGGTATATTTGAGTTTATTATAAAAATTTTCGCATTTTATTCTAATGGTTGAGTTTTAGGTTGACTTGTCTTGGTGGGTTAAGACGAGTGCCATCACGTCCATTTTTGGGTCGTGACAATTGAACTAACATTTCAGTTGCTTTGTTATCAAAACTCTAGTTGTTAATATTGATATCTTTCCTAAAAGTAAGCTATACAAACTAAAGTAACCCATATCAACTAAATCACAGTAAAAAAGGCATTCCATAAATGCCAAGCTCTTGTACATTTAGAATACTGTTGAAATCACCTATGACAGCCCATGGATTGGAGATAGTACTAGCAAAAGCTCTCATTTCTCCCCAAAGTTCTTCCTCCCAGATTGTCTTGTTTTAGCATAAACTATAGAAATGTAGAACTCTTTATTGGAATCCTTGGTGGTAAGTTTACAAGTAAGCATCTGGGCATCATTGGAAAAAAAACAATACAATTTTAATCTGCCCTCCAGAATATCCATATCTTGTTGCTTAAGTTAGCATAACTTCCTTGCATATTCAGACTACTCTTGTAGTTGTATATGCAAGATTCTTGTAAAAATGGTTCTTGTAGGTCCACAAAAAAAACATTATGATGTTCTGTCATGTAGATTAATCTCTCGGTCGCAACTTGGGATTGCATACCCCTGATATTCCAATTTAAGAGCTTAATCATTAAACAACATTGGAAGTGTTGGTTTGAAAAGATCTCTTTTGGTTTCTTGTTAGTGGAGACTTTTTCTTTTGAGAGTAATTTGCTAGATATTTCTTGTTTATTTATATTATGTTTTCGTGCATCCTGAAATATCTCAATCTCGTTAACATTTCCTCCAGAAGCTTGAATTAACAATTCTGGTTCTTCATCAGTTGTATCCTCGTCGATTTCTTCTTTAGAGGTTTCTGCCTCATCAGTAGACGTTTCCTCAGCCCACTCATCTACAGTTGGAACCTTCTCTTTTTGAGTATGTTCTGTGCTTGTTCCTTCTCCCTCACTTCATTTTGTACTTTGAATACCCTTCTCAGTGCTAAGGGTCTCAAATTTATTCGTATATTTTGGAAGTTGTTTTTGGATAATTTGGAAGAGCTTTTGTGTGCTGAAATTTCTTTTTTGGAGTCAACCATTGTTCTGTTACTTCTATCATTTTTCCTTGTTGAGATACTTCCTGTACAACATTCATAAGACTTTGATTTCTCCCTTCTTTATTCGTTTGTGGGGCATTGCTTTGGCTAGGCTGATCCAAATCTTTTTCGTCGGTATTGGAATTTAAACTCTGTTTATTTCCTTCCCCATTGCTAATCTCTTTAGTTGTACGGATTTGTAGACCTTTCCTGCACAACTGCTTGACCTGGTGGAACGTAAGTTCTTTTCTCCTTTTAGGAACAAGATTGTGATCAAGGACCTTTTCTTTTCCTTTGTCTTGGCTTGTCACCTCATTTGTAGGATGAGGCTTATCAATACCAAATATAGCTCCGATGGGCTTATAGATCTGTTTAGGAGGGGAACGTTTACCTCTGAGAAGAATTGTGTTTCTTCCCTTATTAGTTTGTAGATCTCTACCTCTTTCTGGTGCTTGTTCAGTCCAGTAGTACTTTTTGGATCTCTTGGTCTTTTGTAGCAACTCCTCTTTGTTCTTTGCCTTAAATCTTTTTCCTAGCTTTCAGTGCATCCTTTTCTTGTTGTTTCTTTTCCAATTTTCTACATTGATATAGAATATGACCTTGAAGTCTACAGTAGTACAATATTTGGGTACACCCTCATATTCTATTTTTGGTCATATCCTTGAAGGGGGTTTAAAGAATTGCATTGTCCAACAAAAATGTTATTTAGCCTAGTGTCACGTCTTGCCACATCACAGTGAAATTTTGTGCACGAGTAGGGGCGGAAGGGTCTAGAGTTGTGGAGAGGTTTCCGGAAGACTCTAGAACCCTTTAGATTATTCAAGAAGGCTAGAGAATTCCTTAGAATTCTCTAGAATAATTTAGATAGTTTCAAGAAAGCCTTGGAATTCTCTATGGTGTGTAGAGAATTCTAGAGAGGGGCTTTTGTGTAAATATCTTAGGGACTTGTAAGTAATTTTTAATTGCACTTTAGTCCTTAAGAGTTAGTATAAATAGGTGGTGCCATTCATTTGCAAGGCATCCATCCAAGAATCCAATCACTCAAGTGTAAAAACATTCTCCAAAGCAATACAAAAGCCTTCTTCCAAATTCTCTAAGTCTTCCTTTTCATTCTCTTAGCGATCTTAGTTTCAAAAGAGCTTACTTGAGCTTACAAGATCGTGAAAGATTCGTGAGTAAGTTGTCAAGTGCCGCACGGAGCATTAGTGAGACTCTAAGTCCGTGAAAAAGTGGTATCAAAGCGAAGGTTTACACTAAGGGAATGGCAACCGAAGGGGACATAAACACCGCTAGCACCACCAACGTCTGTCCGGATGGTGGAAAGAAGGCCCGAAAGGGAAAGAAGCACCAAAAGAGTCATGAGGAAATGTTGCTGGATCCTACACCAAGCGAGGCGCTAACATCTCATCCACCTTCGACCACCGAAGCAAGTGACGATGAACGTGGCGAGGAGCCTATTGATGTCACCACTGGAGAAGAATGGGTCGCAAGGGTTGAAGTGGCGAGGCAGGCCGTGGAGATATTAGGCCGGCGCATGAACGTGGCCGATAGCAAATTCAAGACTCTTGAAAACTTCACCCTTGAGGAGACCGAAGACATCCGCAAGGAGTTGGAGGGACGTCAGCGGGCCGAGTTTGAGATGAAAGAGGCTATCACTTCCTTGGAGTGTCGGCTCATGGAGGCGTTGAGCACGATTGAGACCATGAAGGCTGAGATGAAAGCACTCAAGGAAGGTGGTGCAGCTGGAGGATCATCGTCGCTTGACTGAGATAGGGAGGCCAGGGTCGAGGCTCCCAAGCCACCTATGTTCAAAGGCGTTCGTGACGCGCAAGAGGTGGAGAATTTCCTTTGGCATTTGGAGAATTACTTCAAGTGCAACGGGCTGAAGAGCGACGAGAGTAAGATCAACACCGCTGTGTTGTATCTTTCGGAGATGGCCATGCTATGCTGGAGGCGTAAGGAGGCCGAGATAGGGAAGGGGACGTGCACCATCAACACCTGGGAGCAATTTCGGGAGGAGTTCAAGAAAGCCTTCTTCCCTAACAACGTCATCTATGAGGCGAAACGCAAGTTTAGGGAGCTGAAGCAAACGGGTAGCATCCGCGCATATGTGCAGGAGTTCACTACCCTCACACTTCAGATTCCTAACCTTACGGATGATGATATATTGTTCCACTTCATGGATGGGCTGCAAAATTGGGCCAGGACGGAGTTGGAACGTCGGCAAGTCAGGACCATAGATGAAGCCATCACGCAGGCCGAAGCTTTGACAGACTTCAGGCATGAGAAGCCTAAGAGAGCCAGAGGAGAGGAGATGAGAGGTAGTCATGACCATGGTGGGGGAGATCGTGGCAAAGGTGAGGAGCAGCGGCCACATCCCAAGAAGCATGACACCTATAAGTCCGATGGCAAGAAGTCTGGACGTTATGGCAACACGAAGAGGAAGACAGAGGTTGCCAACAAAGGTGGTTGCTACATATGCGGCGGGCCGCATGGTTATGCAAGGTGCCCTGAACTGAAGAGCCTTGGTGCCATCCTGCGAGAGCGGAAGGAGAAAGTCGCCCAAGAGCAAGGACAAGGCGAAGGGACGACGCAGTTGGGCTTGATAGGACTATGCAGAGCCATCACGAAGCAGCCAGAGAAGCCAAGAGGATACGGCGCGCAGTATGTCGACCTTAAGATCAATGGAAAACCCGCTTGTGCTTTGGTCGACATAGGTGCAGAGGTCAATCTCATGACCAAAAAGGCAGCAACGAGGTTGGGGCTGAGTTACAGTTCAAGCAACGCCCAACTCAGGACAGTCAATGCACCCCTGACTCCTGTGAACAGAGTCGCGCATGGAGTGAGCATCACGCTAGGTGAGTGGCAAGGTAAGGCCAACTTCACTGTCGCTCTTTTAGATCTCTTTGACATAATTCTTGGGCAAGATTTCTTCCAGCAGTGCCACGCAGTGATCGACCCTTACCTCCAACGACTTCTAGTCATGGAGCAAGGAAGATCATGTATGGTGCCCCTGGTTAAGGTACCGAAGACGGAAGGACAAGTACGTCTAACAGCCCTACAGCTCATAAGAGGCCCTAAGAAGAAGGAGTCGACACATAAAGCCACCATTGCAAGTTCGAAGAAGGACAATGGGGTAAGAAGGTCCTTGCCACCGTGCATGAAGAAAGTGCCAACAGAGAACAATACCGTGATGCCAAAGAAGCTGCCAAGGCGCGCACATCCTAAGAAGGAGATGAGCCATAAGTCCGAGTTAAGAGGGCTATGGAAGATGTTGAAGGCGTTGCACAATGGCCTTAATCGAGTCAGTGGACTATTGGTCGCGCACGCACAAGGCTCGGAAGATGATGTAGCAGCAATGCGACGCGGTCGTCGCATCAATAGGTGGGGGAGAGTGTCACGTCCCGCCACATAACAATGAAATTTTGTGCACGAGTAGGGGCGGAAGGGTCTAGAGTTGTGGAGAGGTTTCCGGAAGACTCTAAAACCCTTTAGAATATTCAAGAAGGCTAGAGAATTCCTTAGAATTCTCTAGAATAATTTAGATAGTTTCAAGAAAGCCTTGGAATTCTCTAGGGTGTGTAGAGAATTCTAGAGAGGGGCTTTTGTGTAAATATCTTAGGGACTTGTAAGTAATTTTTAATTGCACTTTAGTCCTTAGGAGTTAGTATAAATAGGTGGTGCCATTCATTTGCAAGGCATCCATCCAAGAATCCAATCACTCAAATGTAAAAGCATTCTCCAAAGAAATACAAAAGCCTTCTTCCAAATTCTCTAAATCTTCCTTTTCATTCTCGTAGTGATCTTAGTTTCAAAAGAGCTTACTTGAGCCTACAAGATCGTGAAAGATTCGTGAGTAAGTTGTCAAGTGCCGCACGGAGCATTAGTGAGACTCTAAGTCCGTGACACTAGGCTTGGTAAGATCAATTTCAACTCGAACCTTGGCCATAATAGGTCTAGTCCTACCTTTCGTGGCTAAATCCATAGGCATCAGAGTACCTATAGGGCTGACTATTTGCTTCACATAATGCCATGTGTGTAAATGAAATGGCAATTTAGGTAGTAGAACCCATACCAGAGTGAGAGGGTTGTCCCCTTCTAGAGTGAAATCGGGGGTACATCTACTCAGCCACATTGGCTGGCCATCAATTTCAGTCACATGTTTAAAGTATACAGTTCTGAAATCTTCTTCATTGTAGATGTCGATGAAAACATTTCTATTATCATATACGCCAATCTTAATTGCGCCCTTAATTGGAATCGATTCCTTCAGAGCTGCTTGAATAGTCTCAATTTGGGACCGAGTTTTCAAAAATCTGCCATTTATGGTGAATTTGCACTCTTCTGCCATTATTCCGTAGTAATCATTAGAGTAAAAAATGACCACCGGCATACCGTTATGAGTAGAGATTTCAGCTTTTATCAATTCCTTTTGTCGAGTTGAAACCAATTGTGCACCAGCTACAACACCTAGATAATTGGATTTTGGGGAGCTTCTTCCTGATGTGAGGTCGCCTTTCTATTGGGATCCGGTGGTTGAGTAGGACGTACTGGAACTTGGCTAGACGACCCTTCCATCGGAGATGCATGAGCTCAAACAGTAAATTTGGGCACTTTTGTGATCGCTAGTGATTGAGAGAGAAAGTGTTTAGTCTTTGGCAATCTCCGTTGCACGTGTGACACTGTGTTCCATATATATATATTTTAAAAAATCATTAGAATAATTATAATTCTATAAAAACATGTGTGTAATAAATAATAAAATTCAATAGTTACAAATAAATACTTAAAAGTGGGACAAGAAATTAAATACCAAATGAAGGGCGTATTTTAATTAGTGTTTAAAAGTATTTCTTTTTATATAACCAACCCTAAACTTGAACTTTGGTTAATAGTAATAATCTTCTAATACCATCATAAATGACTAATTTGAGCCCAAATAAAAATACAAACTTACAATAATCAGAAACTCTAAAGTCCTATAGTGATTCTAAAGTCTAGTTTGGAGAGTCTAAGCAGTGAAAATAAGGGCAAGCTTATGGCAGTAAGCACTAACTGTATTTGAAATTACTTTTGAGCGTGAGTGTTGAATAAATCCTTGTACCATGAATGACATTAAAGTTTTGTGAAAAAGGGATTTCGTTTGAAGTAAGGGCACTAGTTACATTGTCGGAAAGTTGGTACCTGGGTGACAGTGAGAAGGTGTCTATTGTGTGTCAGTTGGTTGGTCTGTGTCATGATGCGATCCACATGAGTTGGCTTGTCGAGTCTAAGAGAACGAACTTGCACCCGAACAATGAGGAGGTAGAGAGTCATGTGATTGCTTGAGTTTAGAAATGCTTGCTTCTATACAAGTGTCGTTTAGAGTTGCAGTGTGTCGCTTGAGGACAATCAACAAATTTAAGTTGAGGGTGTTGATATACCGTGAGTTTACGGTATTTCTAATACATTTCACTTACAAGTTGTGTGTGTCTAGGGCCTTTTTATATTGGTTTTTATGTGTTTTTATCATGTTTTGCAGGAAAGGTGTTCAGGCGCGAAAGTTTAGAGATAGCTGAAGAAAATGTAGAAAAAGGGCATCCACGGAGGTGATCTACGGACCGTAGATCCATTCACGGTCCGTAGGTTATGACTGTAGATCAGCAGGCATGGTATTGAGGACAAATCAGGGAAATCTGACTAAGTGTGAAACCACGGTGCCCATTGACAGTCCGTAGATTGATCTACGGACCGTACTGTTGATCCGTAGAGTTATACTGCGAGGGTTCCAGTACCTGATTTTTGAAGATTCTAAGTATGGAGCTACGGAGGGGATTGACGGACCGTAGATCGATCTACGGTCCGTACTGCTGGTCCGTCGTTTGCTTCAGAGAAGCTGATTTTTGGAAGCTGAAATATTTTGTAAGTCCCGATTGACGGAAGGGACTTACGGACCATAGATCCATCGACGGTCCGTAAGTCGGTCTCGTGGATTGAAGACGCGTACCAGAACAAAACTTTCCTTAATTTGTTTCCTTTTTTATTTAGGATTTGTTTTCTATAAATAGGACATGTAAACCTCATTTTTGGGGGTTAGACATTATTATTCTAGTTTTACTTTGTAACTTTGGAGAGTAATTTGCAACTTTAGCAATTATTGATTTCCCAAGTTCGTTCTGAAGATTTTGGCTTTGCAATTCAAGTTAAATTTCTGGGTTTATCATTCTCTTTACGTAAGTTCATGATTTCTTCATCTACAATTATAAATTGTGTTCTTGCCAATATGAGTAACTAAATCCACAACTAGGGTTGTGGGAACCATGATCGATTAACAAAGTATGAATAGTAAATAAGCAATTCTTGAATAGTGTGTTGTATGTATTGATAATTCTTTCATTTAGAAGTCTTTTTAACGGTGGCCAACGTTAGAACTCGCCTTGTTGCTACTTGCCGGACCAAGGAGGTAATCAACAAGAAAAGAATTATCAACATAGATTTAGTGTGATACTATCTAATAGGCTAGTGTCGATTGGTGCGAAGTAATAACTAAGTCAAACATCGATTATGATGTCTAATATGAGGTAAAGGTAAGGGTTAGTAAATTATACACATGTACCCGGACCAAGGTGCGGGGTGAAATTCTCTAAATGCCGGACCAAGGATTTAGAGATACCTAACTTATCACTTTGCATGTAATACATTAGAAAAGGATTGCTATTACTAGGATTACTGCGTTATGAGATTATGGGGAACACGTATACCCTAGTTATTTCTCTTATCTTGATAACAACCAAAGTTGAGTTTAATTATTGATTACAATATTACTTATTACTATTTGTTTTACACAAGCACAAACCCCCCTTTTTATTACCTGTTTCTGGAAATAATTTGACTAATTGAATATAATTGTTAGCTAAAGTAAAGTCTAAACCATTTTCCACGTGGGATCGATCCCAACCTACAAGTTGGGTTCTTTACTTGATAACGATCGCTTATACTTCGGTAAGGAGGTGTAATTTGAGCGTATCACCCACTCTAACACCTAAGTACGAGAACCATCATATCCCAATAGTCAACGATGCAGAAAAGTTTAAAGAAAACAGATGTAATTACAATAACACGATTTTATAATTAATACCCTTTTTAAATAGATTCTAGTTAAGATTTGTAAAGTAATTAACAACCCCAATGACCTAGTCTAAACAGGTACAAGAGCTACTAAAAGAACAACTGGACAAGATAAATAAAGACACAACTCCCACTATGCGAAAGGAAAAATAGAAACTGCTGGAGATTTTCTTAGTCTTCACCTAATGAAAGGACACCAATCCTGCATCAAGACTATGTCAAAAGACATAGCAAGAGTAGTATCAATACAAAACACATGTACTGGTAGGCATCCTCAGTCAACCCGATGCCCACCGCATAACATAAGAAACCAACTAGTAAGATCATGAAATAAACCACTCGCTTCTCCACCTTCACCCCTTTCATTAAAATACCTCAAATCACCCTAGCATTCTAACTACTAACCCGTTTTTAATTGACCCACTTACCGGATTCTTGATCATAGCATAACCATTCTAACACACAAGAATTTTCCCAAGTACAAACACCACCAAATCAACTAACCGTACACGTCCTACCTTACTTCCTCATCACATTACCAACTATAGTCACATAATACAATGCTTCAAACTTTCTTAAAACTAACACAATCTCCTTTCCCCAAAGGTGCAATCCATCCAGCAATTTTCTTCACATACACTATCTCTACTCTCGCCATTACAACCCATGAACAACCAACTATAAATCGTCATATCACGGGTCCACTAAGTACAACATATCAAACGAATACAATACTTTACTCACAAACGTATATCAAGCATATACAATATTGTCAATAAGTACAAGAACAACAAATAACTCACATTTATATCACATTATTGGTCCTCTCATGGAACCCAAACTCAAACGGTTAGCATGCCAGAACATGGCAACCAATCTTAGGTTAGTGTGTCGGAACGTGGCAGCCAATCCCACGTTTATGTCGAAACTTGGCAATCCGATCCCATATTATGCCAGAACATGGCAATCCGATCCAAGTTAGTTATGCCGGAACGTGGCAATCTGATCTCATTCACACACCACAATCACAAACACAGTACATCATCAAGATCATACATTTAAGTCATGAATTCATGGCAAAGATATTCATCTATCTCATTTACAACAAGTGTGACCAACCTTGCAACATTCATACATATACAAGCATCATAATGAAGCAAAAACAAGCATACATTACACAAACATAGAATCACAACCATCACATACGAATTACTCCTCAAGCCCCATCACATATATAATAATTAACCATACTCAGCCTAGTTCATCATTAGGATTTCTTATTAGGGTTTAATGACAATTCATCATTATTTCTCATTGTCATCATTTCAATTAGCGGATGTAGCATACATTCAAAAATCTAGTACCACTCTTGATTTCATGCCCTCATTCTTGACCCAATCTTATCCATGATAGCAATTCTAGGTTTTCTTAACAACTCATCAATTCCTCCTCACAAGGCATAAACCCACATACTTTAAACTCTAAGGATTATTCATGTAATTCACCCAGTGCACGAAGGTCTACACACAACCCTACCATCGATTTACATTTATCACGTAGTAAGCACAGATTTAAAACTACTCAATCATAAAAACCTAGCCTACCTGGGCGCTAAGCAGTTGTACAGAGTTTTTGACTTCAAATTCAGTTTTTCCAGGCTTCGCGATGGTAGATTTGTCCAAGAATCCGCAAGATATCACAATCCCCACACTAGAAATCTCATTCTCCTTCCTTCCCAAGCTTAGAGCAGCTTTTTTGAGGTTTCTAAGGTATTTTATGACTTATTTAGGTATTTTAGGAAGATGGAGAAAATAAGATTCCTTGCAATTCACATTCTGCCTCGCTTATCCCGCTCTGGTGCCAACTTACCCCGCCCAGCGGCACCTGGCCCGCCTTGGTGGGACAGTGGCCCAGATTTTTCTCAAATTCTTATTTTTCCCAATAACGACGGTTCGGGTCGTTACAATAGATACCAATTTACCCCTCATTCGTACTCGAACAACTAGTCTATGGACATCACATGCTCTAGATTTGGGACAGGCCCAACTACCAAATTGATCAAACACGGAAACTACGATAAATCGCGACCTTTTAGTTAAATTAACACATGAAAAGGTACTGTACTCAAAGACTAGGAGAAACTCTGAAGCAATACGCGAAGATTGAACACGTTCAATCCTACACAGCCTGGCCCGTCGGGGCGGCAATCCTCCTGCTGTGGCAGGGCCACTGTGGTGAGAGATCTCCCGCTATAGCGGGTGATCAGAAATAGTAAAAGGGGAAAATAAGGAATGGTTTCCTCATTTCCTCCTTTTCTAACTCAAAATTCCCAAAAATTCTCTCAACCCAACTACTCGGAACGTCAATCTAAGGTAAACTTCTCATTTCCCACTCTCATTACTTCATTACTTGATTAAACAACCATTGCATGCTGTTATTTGATTGCTTAGATACGGTTTTTGGGGTAATTATTTGAAATTGAACTAGGTTGCTAGATTGCTATAATATATGAAGCATGCTTACTTCCCTTACGTCCCCAACATTTACACAATGTCCTGGGCGTAAGGATTTCATAAAAACACGGTTGAATCGGTACAAAAATGGGAGGGGGAAGTTGAAAGGTCTTCTTGACATAAACTCGAAATTGGGAACTATTTTGAGGTTATTTTGTTGAAATGATTGCTTATTTATGTTCTAGTGTAGTTAATATACTCTGATATGATGGAATTCTGTCGAAAATGGGGATTTTTGGGAGAAAAGATGCCATTGTCGCGCTTGGTGTTCGTCTCAGATGAAGGCCCCTGTGGCGGCCTTCATCCCGCTATGGCGGCCTTCATCCCGTTGTGGCGGCCTTCACCATCCCTCTCTAGCGGGATTTTGGCCGCTGTGGCGGGATGTTCCAGACTAGTGGCCTTACCCTTAACACAAAATTTTCTCTTTCTCAAATTTATGTCTTACACTAATGGTTCTATCGCATTCTAACTTATATTCCACTTATTGCAGGCTTCTAAATGGCAGGACAAAACAACGAACACTTGCCCTTCATCCGGTTCCCTGATGCCACGAGTCGGGAAATGCATCATGATTATCGCAACACGGGGTTCTGTTACGAGAGGGGTTTTGTTTTAAACAAGCTAGAGGAGAAGGAACCTGCCTTTTCTGCTCGGTTAGTAGAGTTCGGGTGGATTCCGCTGACTGAGGCTCCCCTAGATGCATGAGCTAACTAGGTGCAGGAGTTCTATGTTATCCTATCCACCATCCACTAGGACTACCCTAGTCTCGCCATCTGCATTTACGGAGTTGACATCTCCCTGAATGCCACTACTATTAATGAGGCCCTAGAGATATCAGAGGTCCCGAACCATGCTTTCGAGGATCGACTAAGGGAGATGGATCTGGAATGGCTGAGAGACACTCTTGTCGAGCCTGCGCTACGGGATCAGGTTTACTGGGCTACTGTAGAGGGCTTCACTAGTACGGACTGGTCACCTGATGCTAAGAGGTGGCTACACTTGGTGACTAGGAGGATCCACCCGTTGGGCAACCGCATCGACGTGACCTTTCCCTGGGCTCTGGTGGTGGTATGCGCTATATAGGGTACTCAGCTGAACGTGGGGGCACAGATTATCTCGGAGTGGAAGATGTTCTACCGAGGTAATAAGAAGGCGTTCTTTCTCCCCGATTTCATTACTGCTTTATGCAAATGGGCAGAAGTGCGCTTATTCGATGCTGAGGAGGTACTTCCCATGGATCCCCCCTTCACCCTTTTTTGGTTTGGGCAAGTTCTACTTCCAGGGGCAAGAGGAGGAGAACAAGCAAGGCTAGCAGCAGTAAGGCGGCCGTGGATTTAGACGACGATGATCCACTCTCAGGTGCACGAGCTGAGTAGGACTTAGCGGCTGTCCCAGAGAGGATGGGGAGTGCCTACACGAAATTCACTCTGGTCCCACCCAGCACTGCCCTGTAGGTCAAAATGCTTTGCCATCAGCTGCGCAAGGAGAGAAGAAAGGGTGTGGTCAGGGATCGTCTGATGCTTCGGATATGGAAGACGGTCAAGGCCATATTTACTTGTGTGGCCCCCGGCAAGGAACTTCCCCAACTCGAGCCACCGGACTTCAGAGATTTCTCTATGTTGAATGAGGCTTGGAATGGCGTGACACCCCCGGAGAACCTCGATTCAGACATCGACACTACCCAGTCCGAGATTCCTTGATCAGCTTACACTTCGCCCCTCTTTGGCTTGTAAATTTAGGACATCTTGTTTTTACCTTTCAACTTTCTAATTTTTGAAGCACATGGATGCTCGTTTTTAGCTGTCTGATGCAGCCCTATATTTAAGTCTGAAGTTTCATAATCCCCATATTACTGTTGCTGAACACTGTTTGGAGTTGCGAGGATTTTCTCGGATCCCATTCAAGGTTTGAAATGTTTTATGAGGGAAAAATATGGGAGGCTGGGTAAGGTTCTGCCTCGCCCCGTCCCTCTCTGGCGGAGGAATGCCCACTGTGGCAGCATCGCTAAGGCGGGAATAGTCCCGCCCCAGCGGCTCCGACGGGAGCAGAACCCAGGCCATTAATTTATGGATTCTTCTCTCATCCTTCTATGATTTTCTCAGTTCCCCTTTTTACCACTTAATCGAACTTCTAAATTTTTCCTGCTAGGGTACACGATACTCGGGCCATATTGTTATAAACAACTCAACACCACAACCCATACATCCCTAGGATACACCCAGACATTACAACTTGCATAATATACACAAATTAGCCAACACATTACACATATTAAGGGTTCAAATACACATATATAACCCATGAATTCACATCTTTACACTTTAACAGGTTAATTTTTTACATTCACCGTTAATTCAATCCAGACACACAACACCGTACCCTAAACCATACCACACACATCAACTATAACACCTCCACATCATAAGTAAATCATACTCCGAAGAATACTTCCGCATACACAGTTATTTCACTCAACACGGAGTACACAATCATAGTTAATTCAAACAACAAGAATCACACAATCCAAGTTATTTCAGGCAACAAGAAGCACACCTTAACAATTTCCAAAATACAATGCACAGGCAATTTTAATTTATTAGTTAGTTCGTTCCATAAATGACCATTACTGGTCATCCATGCTACTTATACCAATTGGAAACTTTCAGTTCCAATTAACTTGTTGGTGTCCTTTCGATCGTATCAACAACGTCTAGTTCACTTCGTTAAGATACCAATTGGAATCGGGAGACACCAATTGGACTAAACACATACAATAAGAGACTCTTCGCATGAAATGAGAGAGTGAGTGGAACGACTTCCTAGAATGCTCCCTAGCCTCTTGTAGATTAAATCCACAGGAGTCTAGTTCACATTTTGCTCTTGTACGGGGAGACCGGTAACCAAGGCTCTGATACCAATTTGCCACGACCCAACCCACTAGGCCATTCGATCACCCACTCTAACACCTAAGTAGGAGAACCCTCATATCCCAATAGTCAACCATGCGGAAAAATTTAAAGAAAACAGATGTAATTACAATAACACAATTTTATAATTAATACCCTTTTTAAATAAATACTAGTTAAGACTTGTAAAGTAATTAACAACCCCAAGGACCTAATCTAAATAGGTACAAGAGCTACTAAAAGTTCAACTGGACAAGATAAATAAAAGACACAACTCCTACCATGCGGAAGAAAAAATAGAAGCTGCTGGAGATTTTCTTCGTATTCACCTAATGAAACGTCACCAATCTTGCATCCAGACTATGTCAAAAGACATAGCAAGAGTAGTATTAGTACAAAACACACATATTGGTAGGCATCATCGGTCAACCCGACGCCCACCACATAACATAAGAAACCAACTAGTAAGATCATGAAATAAACCACTCGCTTATCTACCTTCACCCCTTTCAATGAAATACCTCAAATCACCCTAGCATTCTAACTACTAAACCCTTTTTAATCAACCCACTTACCGGATTCTTGATCATAGCTTAACCATTCTAACACGTAAGAATTTTCCCAAGTACAAACACCACCAAATCAACTAACCATACACGTCCTACCTTACTTCCTCATCACATTACCAACCATAGTCATATAATACAATGCTTCAAATTTTCTTAAAACTAACCCAATCTCGTTTCCCCGAAGGTGCAATCCATCCAGCAATTTCCTTCACATACACTATCTCTACTCTTGCCATTACAACCCATGAACAACCAACTATAAATCGTCATAGCACGGGTCCACTAAGTACAACATAACAAACCAATACAATACTTTACTCACAAACGTATATCAAGCATATACAATATTGTCAACAAGTACACGAACAATGAATAACGCACATTTATATCACATCATTGGTCCTCTCACAGAACCCAAACTCAAACGGTTAGCATTCCAGATAGTGGCAACCGATCGCAAGTTAGTGTGCCGGAAAGTGGTAGCCGATCCCACATTTATGCCGCAATGTGGCAATCCGGTCCCATATTAAGTCGGAACGTGGCAATCCGATCCAAGTTAGTTATGCCGGAACGTGGCAATCCGATTCCATTCACATACCACAATCACAAACACAGTACATCATCAAGATCATACATTTAAGTCATGAATTCATTGCAATGATATTCATCTATCTCATTTACAACAAGTGTGACCAACCTTGCAACATTCATACAGATACAAGTATCACAATGAAGCAAGAACACGCATAACACAAACATAGAATCACAACCATCACCTACGAATTACTCCTCAGTCCCCATCACATCTATAATAATTGACCATACTCAGCCCTAGTTCATCATTAGGATTTCTTATTAAGGTTTAATCACAATTCATCATAATTTCTCATTGTCATCATTTCAATTATCGGATGTAGCATACATTCATAAATCTAGTTCCACTCTTGATTTCATGCCGTCATTTTTGACCCAATCTTATCCTTGATAGCAATTCTAGGTTTTTCTAACAACTCATCAATTCCTCCTCACAAGGCATAAACCCACATACTTTAAACTTTAAGGATTATTCATGAAATTCACCCAGTGCACGAAGGTCTACACATAACCCTACCATTGATTTACATATATAACGTAGTAAGCACAAATTTAAAACTACTCAATTGTAAAAATCTAGCCTACCTGGGCACCAAGCAGTTGTACGGTGTTTTTGACTTCAAATCCGGTTATTTTGGGCTTCACGACGGTAGATTTGTCCAAGAATCCACAAGATTTCACCATCACCACACTAGAAATCTCTCTCTCCTTCCTTCCCAAGCTTAGAGCAGCTTTTCTGAGGTTTCTAGGGTGTTTTACGACTTATTTAGGTATTTTAGGAAGATGGAGAAAATAAGATTCCTCCCAATTCACATTCTGCCTCACTTATCCCACTCTAGCGCCAACTTACCCCGCCCTGACATCGGTGCCCCAGCGGCACCTGGACAGCCCTGGTGGGACAGTGGCATAGATTTTTATCTAATTCTTGTTTTCCCAATAACGACGGTTCGGGTCGTTACAATGGCATTAGGAAACACTATCAATCTTTCATACTTTAACTCGTGCTATAGAGTTTAACTCTATGAAATTCCCTTCTGATTTGTGCATTCACATTTCTAGAACATGTCTTCAAACCGTACCACCAACCAACATAATGCCACAAGTGCTGAGGTTCTTGCTGGAACCAATGAACACAACAAGCGTCTATAAACTAGGATGCAAACTAGGAATAGAGCACACCCAACTTTTCAGGCACAAGTGTTGAAGCACAAGGCATACATGTTAGCACTGCAAGGGTCCCCTAAGAACTTGAACCATAACCTTGTAACACCTCGAATTCAAAAAAGGGAAAATATTCACTTCATACTTAGCTTGGTGATCCACCAAGTAGAGCTCCTCGCCTTTTTGGCTTGATTTCCGCATCAAGTATTCTCGAACTTTAGGTGAGCTAAGTCGAGCTCACCGTTCTGTTTGGTGCGTCACAAAAGTCAACTCCCATATCGCCTAGTTGATTTAGCCGCCAAGTCGACTCACTATAAATTTCGGCGAGCTGAGGGCTCATTTGGCGAGTCGCCAAGTGGCCTTTGGCGAGCTCCAGCAAGCTATGTTTTCAAATTTTAAGTCAAGGTTTATTCAGTCTTTTCAAATTATTTTAATTCTATGCTAAGTTGTTATTCCCATGCCTAGGACCCCTATATAAGTATTTTACCCACAAATTCCCCAAGTTAAGTCATTCTCCTAAAAATCTAAAAGAAGACCAAGGTCTTTCCTCTCCAAATATTTCTATCTCTAGAATTTGAAGAAGAAGCAAGAGTTCAAGCTAGGATCAAGGTCAAGTCTCAATTCCTCAAGAAATTGTGGGATTTGTTATTAAGGTATGATAGCTTTTCATCCATGGATCCCCAAAATTCCCCAATTGAAAAGTAGAAATTCCCCAATTGAGTTAGGTTTTTCCTCTAATGTTGTGGGTCTTGATGAATATTGACCCAAATGATTGTGTTATGATTGTTTATGTATGAATTGATAGAATTACATATTTTTAGGATGAATTTGCATGTACCCATGCCTAACCCATATCTAGAAAGATGAAATTGATGTAATTGGGTTTATGTCATGAAAGGAGAATTATGGATTTAGAGGTATTCTTCTAGAATTGATGAGATACATTAGAATTGCTTGATATTGAAGTATACATGATGATTATGATGTTAATTTCTTTGAGAGTAAAACATATATGATGATTATGAGATGTAGTTCTTTGAGAGTAAAGCTTATGTTATGAATCGTTTATTATTGATGTAAGTGTTGTGGAAGGGATAGTTCCCACATGAATTGCTCAAGTATGAATGTATGAATGTGAAAGGCTTTCTCAAATTGAATGATTCTAGGTTGAAATGATTGCTCACCTAAAATGAATCTAGACTAAAAGACTAAGAAGTTGATGAGGCTAAAGGCGATTACCCTTGACCTCTAGATGAGAAGGATATGAGGTGATTCCCCATATTCCTTAGAGGAGAGTAAGAGGTGACGACCTGTATTCCCTAACGTTGGGCATGAAGGCAAGTACCCATGATCCCTTATTGAAAGATGTGGAGGCGAATACCCGTGTCTTATGATAGAATGATGTGGAGATGAATACCCTTGTCATATGATGTTAGGCATGGAGGTGAATACCTATGATTCCATAAGATGGACATGGAGGCGAGTACTCACGACCATATAAGTAAGGCAAGAAGCGACTACCCATTAGCCTTTATGTAAGGCAAAATGTGACTACCCATGAGCCTTTATAGGAAGGCAAGGAGGTGACTCCCCATGTCTATAAAAGATAAGCTAAACCTGTTATGATAGGTGATGAGCTTGGATGATGGCCTAAGGTTGCCTTCTATGATGAGTAAGACGAGTGGAGGATTACCCATGTCTTGGCTAAGTATGCTTTAAGGCTACTATATGGAGTATTCCCTTTATGTTATGATGATCTATTTTATGCATTGATTATGCTTATGACTTATATTGTCTAACTCTTAGGTTTCTGTTGGTGTTTATGCAACTATCATATTTAGTACATTCTTGTACTAATGCATACTCTTGCCTACATTTCTTATCCCAATGTAGGGTCCAGCGATATCGACTCTCATCCTTGTGGTTAGGATCTTAGTAGAGGAAAGACTTGAAGATTGGTGAGTCCTCATAGCATTCGAGGATTTGACCATATTTATCTTATGTTCTTTTGAATTTAGTTTTGAACATTATTGTATGGACTGTGTCCTAAGAATCTTTGTATTAGATGGTTTTGAGACAATTGTATGAGACTTCTACTTTATTTTATAAAGACTTTTATGTTGTTGAAAATGTTTTAAAAATCTTGTATTTCTATTATCTTGACTATGAAAGGTAAGTGGCTTGTATGAGGCCTCTCGGGGTCTTGTATGTCATGTTACATCTAGGGGGTACTCCTGGTCGTGAGAAACTTGGTAATCAGAGCACAATGTTTAAAATGGTTCTAGGATGTCTCAAAACCATGTCAAGTAAAGTCTTGTTCATAAGTGTGAAGCGCACCACACTTATGGATGAGAGGCTACTAGATGTTTAGGAAACTTTACATCTTTCTTCACTCTATGTTGTGCGATAAAGTTTAACTCTATAAGGTATTTCTTTTAATCCTTATCCGTAGTCTACAAGATATGACTACTTGATGGGGTCATGCTAGAATGAATGAGGGAGACACTGTGGATCAAGAAACTCCTCCTCAAGATCTTCAAGCTCCGGTCGACCCTTTGGCTGAAAATGTGACAAATGCGGAGTTTAGGACGGTTTTCAAGTGTTAGCTCAAGTCATGATGGCCCTAGCCAATAGTGAGGTTGTGAACCCCGTGAACCCAAATATGGGTTCAACGACATCTAGAGTGAGGGACTTCACTAGGATGAATCCTCCAGAATTGTATGGTTCTAAGGTTTAGGAGGATCCTCAAGAGTTCATTGATGAGGTTGACAAGGTGTTGATTATTATGGGAGTAACTCCGGTGGAAAAGGAGGAGTTTGCCACTTATCAACTCAAAGGTGCTGCTCAAATTTGGTTTAACAAATGGAAGGAAGCAAGACTGGAAGGTATAGGTCCCATGGAATGGGAAAGATTCAAGTCTGCTTTTCTTGATAGATTATTTCCTCTTGAGATGAAAGAGGAGAAAGTGATTGAGTTTATTAATCTTCGATATGGAAACATGAGTGTGAAAGAGTATGCTTTGAAATTCACTCAGTTGTAGAAATATGCTCCTTCTATAGTGGCAGACCCTAGGGCTAAGTTGAGCAAGTTCATTTCGGTGTGTCCGAATTGGCTGTGAAAGAATGTCGTACGGCTATGAAGTCCATGACATGGACATCTCTCGTCTCATGGTTCTTTCCCAACAAATTGAATAGGAGAAACTTAAGGAGAGATCTAGGGAGACAAATAGGTCTAGAACTGATGGTGGTAATTTCTCTCATGCAAGGTTTGATGGACATGGTCTTCCTAGATATCGGCAAAGGTTTTCCGGGCAAGGTTCCTCCAATTCTCCTTAGCTCAACCAAGAAAGGGTGTCTAACCCTAAGCCTCAAGGAGATGGTAATGTGTCTTTATTTCCATAGCGAGTGAATGTCTAGTAGGTTACAATACTTGTTTTGGTTATTGTAAGATGGACCACAACATAAGGCATTGTCCTTCAGTCGCTAAGAATGAGGGAGATAGTCGTCGTAGGGCTCAACCCTATCCTTCATCCGATCCAAGTGGTTCGGGTACTAATGCTCCCAAGAAAAATAGGGTTTATGCTCTTCAGACTCGTGATGAACAAGAAGGACATTCTCCCGATATGGTTACCGGTATGTTGAAAGTCTTTCCACTCGATGTTTATGCTTTACTTGATCCCGGTGCTACATTGTCTTTTGTGATGCCATATGTGGCTATGAGATTTGATGTTATCCTAGATGTGTTATTAGATCCATTTTTTGTTCTACTCCTGTTGGTGATTCTATTGTGGCCAAGAGGGTCTATAGAAAGTGTCTTGTTTCCTTATCCCATAGAGTTACTATTGTTGATTTGGTAGAGCTTGACAAGCTAGATTTTGATGTCAACCTTGGGATGGACTGGATTAACTCTTGTTATGCTTCTATTGATTGTACAACCCATGTAGTCAAATTTAAGTTTCCAAATTAGCCTATCCTAGAGTGGAAAAGGGGAAAGTCTATGCCAAAAGGTCAGTTTATTTCTTGTCGTAAATCTAGAAAGATAATTTCTAAGGGTTGCATGTACCACCTAGTTAGGGTGAGGGAAATAGATTTCAGTGTTGACAAACTTCAAGGAGCGAGTTACTTGTCCAAGATTCACCTTAGGTCGGGTTATCACCAATAAAGGGTGGAAGAGGATGATATTCTGAAAATGGCTTTTAGAATCTGGGATTATGAGTGATTGGTGATGTCGTTTGGTTTGACTAATGCTTCAGCGACATTTTTGGATTTGATGAATAAGTGTTTAGATAATACCTTGATATGTTCAATTACTGGACTCTACCAAGGGTAATGTTATAGTTCAGAATTGTCTCTAGTGATGAATGTGAAAGCTAAGTAATGTCTTGATCCGACCTTAGTAGAATTGAAAGAAGTGGTGCTTAGGAAGTCCATAGAGGCTTGATCCCAAGGGGGAGATGGTGTGCTCATATATCAAGATTGGTGTGTGTTCCTAATGTTCATGATTTGCGTTTACTTGAAAATCTCACCCATGTAGGGTGTAATGAGGTTTGGTAAGAAAGGGAAGCTTAGTCCCCATTTTGTAGGCCCATATCAAATTTTGAGACGAGTTGGTGAGGTTGCTTATGAATTATATTTGCCTAATGAGTTGGCATTGGTACATCCAGTTTTCTATGTATCTATGTAAAAGAAGTGTGTTGGAGATCCAAAATCCATAGTTCCCTTAGGAGGTTTCAGAGTTGATGAAAATCTTTCTTATGAGGAAGTTCAGGTTGAGATTTTAGACCGGCAAGTATTGAAGTTGAGAAACAAAGAAGTTGCTTCCGTGAAAATGTTACGGAGGAATCATTTAGTTGAGGGTGCTACTTGAGAGGCCAAGGCCGAGGCCGATATAATGTCCCAATATCCTCATCTTTTTCCTTCTACTCCTACACTAGCTGGAGGTAATGAGTTCCTCATGGTTCGCTCTTTGTTTTGGTGTCATGTGTGTTAGATTCCCATGATTTCCTTATGTTTTCCATGTTCATGAAAAAAAAACTTGTGTTTTGAAAGAAAATGAGTTTACATGATTGATTTTCCTCATGAGGTTGTGCATTGAGTATAAGTGCCTATAGACTTCATGAGATGAGTTGTTGAACATGCTTTAGCTATGCTTTTGAGAATGAATTGCATAGAAGTTCCATGAGATTGTGTTGAACATGCTTTTAGCTTAGAGATGGTAGTTCCTCCTTGAATAAGAGTAATTTTTAAATTTTCATGCCTATTGGGTTGCTAGGTCTAGTTCCTACTTTCCTTATGGTGCATTCGGTATGTTTATCTTGGAGACGAGGTTCCTCCTTGGTTGTGTGCATTTAGATGAGATTGCATACATAATGGATTGCTAGTCTTGAGTCGTTCCTTTTAAGAGGTGTCTAGAAATCCATTCGAGGATGAATGTTCCCAAAGGGGAGAGAATGTAACACCTCGGATTCAAAAAAGCGAAAATATTCACTTCATAGTCGACTTGGTGATCTACCGAGTAGAGCTCCTTGCCTTTTTGGCTTGATTTCAGCATCTATTGTTCTGGAACTTTAGGCGAGCTAAGTCGAGCTCGCCGTTCCGTTCGGTTCATTGCCATAGTCGACTCCAACACTGCCTAGTTGACTTAGCCCCCAAGTCAACTCACTATAAATTTCGGTGAGCTAAGGGCTCACTTGGTGATTCATCGAGTGGCCTTTTGCGAGCTCCAGCGAGCTTTGTTTTCAAATTTTATGTCAGGGTCTTTTCAGATTATTTTAATTCTATACTATGTCGTTTTGTCCATTCCTTGGACCCCTATATAAGTATTTTACCCCCAAATTTCCCCAAGTTAATTAATTCTCCTAGAAATCTAAAAGAAGACCAAGGTCCTTCCTCTCCAAATATTTCTCTCTCTAGAACTTGAAGAAGAAGAAAGAGTTCAAGCTAGGATCAAGGTCAAGTCTCCATTCCTCAAGCAATTGTGGGCTTTGTTATTAAGGTATGATAACTTTTCATCCATGGAGCCCAAATATTGCCCAATTGAAAAGTAGAAATTCCCCAATTAAGTTAGGGTTTTCTTCAGGAAGCATGAGTGTTAATGGCAGCAACGGCATCCAGGTGGGCAACCAAGACGACATCGGAAATCTCAACGATGTCCAAGAGCGCAACATTAATGACCCCCATCTCATGGGAGGTATTGGGGCCATCCGTTTACCTCCGGTCAAAGGAAATACAGTGTTCCATATAACGAGCACTATGTTGCAACTAAAAGGACTTTTCAGTGGATTGGCGCATTAGGATCCTCACGAGCATTTTCGAAACTTCGTAGATGTGTGCAGACCATTCTCTTTCAAAAACATATCTCAGGAGTCAGTCCGGTTAAGGTTATTCCATTTCTCGTTAATGGGAGAAGCGTGCAAATGGCTGGCGGATTTGCCACGCGAATCCATCACTTCTTGGGAGGAGTTGGTTGCCGCATTTAATGGATTTTTCCCTCCCTCGAAGATGATGAATCTTCGGGACAGTATCCAAAGCTTTAAGCATCTAGAAGGAGAGCCTTTGCATGAAACTTGGCAGCAGTTCAAAAAGTTGGTGCTTCAATGCCCAACCCATGGTTTGCCGGATAACATGTTGCTACAGTACTTTTACCGGAGTTTGGACTCGATAAACAAAGGTGTTGTTGACCAACTTTCACCTTGAGACTTGATGCAGCAACCATATGCAATAGCATCCCAACTTCTAGATGGCATGACAACCATCAATAGAGTGTGGTACACCCACGAGGACCAGGTCTCCCCTCTCACATTTAAGCTATCCAAGGAGCAGATGGAAAAGAATCATGAGAGATACCAAAAGATGGCCAAGATCATGACACAGCTTGACATTTTATCCAAAAATGTCATGGGGTTTGGTGCCTGTAGTGTCAATGTCGTTGGGGTTGGGTGTGCAAATCCTGAGGAGACGAAGTTTGAAGCCTTGTATAATGAGGAGGTAAATTTTCTAGCTAACTAAGGCGGTGGATATCGTTCAAACTACCCGAGGCAGGGTGGTAACCAGGGTTGGGCAAGAGAAGATTGTTGGAAGGATCGCGACAGAGAATGGAGGGACTAAAATCCTAACTGGAAGGATGGAGAGAAAGAGAGGTATGTGCCTCTCCATGAGCACCAAAAGCATAAGGATTTGGAAGGTGGTAGGTCTGAGGATATGATTTCTCGTATCCTCAACAAAGTTAAGGGGTCAGATAAGATTTTGAAAGAAATGAAGGAAGATGTGTCGACCCTGAGCCAGACCGTCACCTCCCATTCAGTATCAATCAAGCAGCTGGAGACCCAAATAGGTCAAATGTCATCTCACCTAAATTTGAGACAAAAAGGGGGGTTTGCCTAGTGACACTATGGTCAACCCCAAAAATGAGGTTTGAAGGTGGACTTGCATCATGCCACGACGTTAACTAAGGCGTTGTTTGGGAGTCAACCCAAAACCCTTTATTGGTTTATGTTGCTTTGATAAAATAATGGTGTGTTGATTGTGCATATGGAAGTATGGAGAGTGAACGAAAAGTGCAGATTGGCGAGCAACAGGTCCAATCAGCGAATCGCCGAACGGTTCACCGACCCCAAACTAGACCGCCGTTAGACTCAAGACCAACTTACATTAGACTCTATAAAACTCGGCGAGCACAGGAAATTATTGGCGATCCCGATGGAGACCTCCATTTGGACTCCCAAAATAACTGGAAGTTCTGTAAAATTCGGCGAGACAAGTGGCTACTTGGAGAAACGCTGATTGGTTTGGCGATCCTGACTAATGTCACGGAATGGGCAAAACTGGATGGCTTTTCCGTCCAAAGGTTTAAAAGTTTCAAAATTCATTCCCTTTCCCTCACCTTTCCATCTTTCCAAACGCACACCCGCACTCTAGTTTTTATATTTCTTGCATTTTTGGGGTATTTTTAGTTGTTGATTTGTGCTCAGAACTTGGATTACATTGTTGTCTAGCGATTCAATTCCATTTTAATCATCATGAAAGGTTGGTTCCCAAACTCTGAGTTATTTCTATCGATTTTGTACTCAATGCAATGATATTACCTTGTTGATGTGTGTTGGGTCTTTCTGGTAGGATTAAAAAATTTTGTTTGCTTTTTAGATTCACTAATTTTCCCCGTACGGAGTTAAATAGTTAATTCCCAAATATTGTACCTTGAAGGAGATGAAAAATCATGGGTTGTGCATTAGTGTCATTGGGTCTAAGCCTAATTTGAGTTGTGCATGCCTTGATTTTATTTTTGGGGATTGCAAAGTTGAATTCGAGAAAGTGGTTGCATGAAGGCACGTTGGGCCATTTGGCGAGCTGGGTGCTCGCCGAACCACTCTGTGGCTCGCCTAATGACCCCATCTCGCCGTTAATTTCATGTTATGTGTTTTGTTGGTTTCTGAACATTTTGGTGAGAAGAATGAGTTCGCTAAAAGCACTCGGCGAATCACCGAAAGGATTTGCAAGTCTACCTACAGCTGATTGTCCTTGTTTTGTTTGTCGGATATTTTCTAACTATGCCTCGAAGCATTGCAGACATGGCTAGACCTAAAATTGCAAGGAGAATCATGCCACCCTGACAAATAAGAGCAAAAAATTTCAAGAAAGATACAAATGAAGTAAATCCTCCCAAGACGGGAAGTGAGGGCAAAAAGCCTAGTTCCAGCAAGAGATCCGTCCCCCGAGATCCCACTGTCCCTTCGTGGACTCGTGGATTCTACACAACTATACATTCCTTTTTGGCAGCTCATGACTTGGACAATTCTAACAAGTTAGCTGCCGCTGAACCTTCTGAAGTAGCTCCGGGGACTATTATCCAAGTCTAAGCTAACATATCGGGCATTGATGCCCAGACAGATGGAGCGACCACTTAGACAGGATCCCCTCTTTACCTCCCTCTCTGTCATTCTTTAATTTAAATTATGGATATTATGTTATTTGCATTTGAGGAGAAATGTTTTTAATTGTGGTGGGGTGTGGCCCACCTTTGTGTGAGCTATATTCTTGTTGGGTTGCGAATCATAATGTTGTATTTTTACTATTTTTCGTGGAAGGTTTGAGCTTGCGGCTTCGTATTTTAAATTTGTAAATGATTTGACCTTTCCGAAAAATTTTAAATTTTCGCCACCTCTCGTGTGTACTTGATAGTGGCTGTTTTTAGCAAATTTAAGTCTCGGTTTTGATCAATACCGATGTCTTAAATAGTGCTCTTAATCGAACAAACATGAATGTACGGCTACGATGAGACCAAATGAAGTTGCATAGACAATATGTGAACTCTTTGCATATCCTTGTGATTAGCCATGTATCAAATCGATTCTCTTGCAATGAACGTTGCACACTAGAGAAAGTGTAGATTCTTGTTTGACTTTAGTATCGATGCCTTGTGTGATGAGCTTACTGTGAACCTTGCATGACAAAACCTAGAATTTGCCCCGTTGGTCCAGTCGACTAAGTAAGTCTATCTCTTGATATAATCTTAGGCAACTTCAAAGAGTGTGAGCCAATTTGACATATACCTCTTTTGTGGCCTACTTTGTGAAGTGTGCGAACCTCTTTTTAACACCCCTTGAGCCTTATCTATGGAAGAAACTTGATGAAAATTAGACCTTTCTTAATCCACTACCTATAATCTTCTTGATTTGTGGTTGATTGAATAGTCACCTTAGGCCAAAAGCCTAAGTTGGGGGTGTGGTGAAAGGATAAGGACAAGTCAAGAAGTGCAAGGAAAGTCTCCTTTAACCCATGGAGTTGAGAAAAATGGAACCCCTCCATACCAAAAAAAAAAGAGGAAAAGAATGAAAAAGAAAAGTTGTGGAATAAAATACAAAAGAAATGGGGTTCCCGAACAATCCATGGAAAGTGAATAACAGGATGACTTATGAGCACTAAAGAAAATGATGAAGGAAAAGGAAAGGAAGTGTTGTGAGCATCACATTTCATGAGGATGAAAGTCACTGAGCCTAAATGACCATACCTTTGCACTCAGCCCCGTTACAAGCCTTGTAAAGACCTTTTTGATCTTGAGTGAGTTGAAACAAATATTGATTGGAAAATATGGGCAAACCTATGGGTGAAAGCATGCATTGTGTTCTTCTTTTTTAGTGTGAGCATTGCATTTGATTCCGAAGCTTTATATGATTAAACGTTTGTGCGTGAATATGGAATCATCATTTCTGTGAGGGCATTCAAATACTTTTGTTGAGCTTGAACTTGCATTTGAAGCAAGTATTGCGAGCTTGAGAATCTTTGGTAATGGTGTGTCACAACTTGAATCTTTGGATACACAATTGATCCTTGCTTGAGTAAATTGAGTCTTGTTATGTACATTCATGATCGAGTCTTGTGTAGCACTGTTTGAGACATCCTTTTTGAACTACTGAACTTGCGTTTTACTTGAGGACAAGCAAAAGTTTAAGTTGGGGGTGTTGATGAGTCCACAAATTGGACTCATTTAGGGCTATATTTTGATAGAATTAGTGTCCTCAAATGCATATTTTGTCTCAATATCTGATGAAAACCCTTAAGTTTCAGGTATTTGGAGTTTGAGGCAAAGCATGGACACTACTTGGCAAGAAGGAACAAGGCGGCTGAAAAGAACGAAGAAATGAAGGCCTAAAGATCGCCAAGCCCAGTTGGCGAGTCGCTGATCAGCCTGTAGATCACCTTTTGTTCTAGTGTGCTGAGCCCTAAAGGGAAAGATCAAGTTGGCGATGAAATGGAGCAGTCGGCGTGTCGCCGAGTAGTTCCGCGAAGCAGTACTATATCGCCCAACGACTCAAAGCGTAAAGATGTTGAAGGCTAAAGCAAGAAGGCAATGAAATCGACCAAAAGGCGGATCGTTGAGTGTATTGGTGATCTCAACTAATTGCGCCGACTGATCCTCTGCAACACAAATTTTCAAACACTATAAATACTCGTTTAAATTGTTAACTTAGTATCAAGTGATAGACAATTATTATTCAGACTTAGAATATTTTGAGTTTCAAGTTTTAGAGGGTTTTGGAGACTTTGTTCTAAGACCTTGAAGATTCAAAGGGTTTCAACTCCAAGAAATTGGAATTGTGTCTCAAAGATTCTTCACTCTTGACATGTTTTAAGACTTAATCCTTCATACCCAGTTGATGGAAACTGATATTGGTATAATTTTTTATCTATTTTACATGTCTAGCTAAAACCCCAATTCTTGGGGTGTGATTTTGTGAATATAGGTTAGATTATCTACTGAGTCTTGCTTGTTGATGGTTTATTTGTTGTTTAAATGTGATTTCATTTAGTAGTTGTGTGTGAACTTAATGGAGTTGTAGTTGCAAATACGATTTCATCTTAGTGTTTTCGGCTTGCTCAAGAGAGAGGTCGTAACACTAAGACTACTAAATTGATAGTCGGTGGTATTGGGTCGACATGGGTTTAGCTCGAGAGAGTGAACCCTAGTCCTTCTCCCACACATTCAGCTCGAGAGAGTGAATGGGCTAAGGCGGAGGATGTGCTTAAAGCGGTAACTCAGTGTTTGAGAGAAACCGAGTCGATTCGAGGTAAGTTGCTAGAGAGAATTTACCCCCACTATAGTCTAGCCTAGTCACAAATACTCAACAATTTACTAACAAAAGCATGTACCCGACAGTTTAGTTTATCCCATATTCCTATCACATCTTTACAAACCCCCATTGATAATTGACGCTTGTGTCACCCTCTTTAGATTTAACATGTTTATATTTGATAATGTCTATAGGTATGACTAATTAGAACTAAATTTTATTTTCTATTAATTCTCAAAACCACTCCCTTGGGAATCGACCCCAACCCTTGGTTGGGCTACTTTACTATTGTACAATCATAGACACTCAAATTGCAAGTTGTGTCTTGATTACGCAAACATCACTAACCCAGGTCTAGAAAGATAAAATTGATGTAATTGGGTTTATGTCATGAAAGGAGAATTATGGACTTAGAGGTATTCTTCTAGAATCGATGAGATACATTAAAATTGCTTGAGATTGAAGTATACATGATAATTATGATGTTAATTGCTTTGAGAGTAAAGAATATTTGATGATTATGAGATGTAGTGCTTTGAGAGTAAAGCTTATGCTATGAATTGTTGATTATTGATGTAAGTGTTGTGTAAGGGATTGTTCCTACATGAATTGCTCAAGTATGAATGTATGAATGTGGAAGGCTTTCTCTTCTAGGTTGAAAGGATTGCTCACCTAAAATGAATATAGATTAAAAGACTAAGAAATTGATGAGGCTAAAGGCGATTACCCTTAACCTCTAGATGAGAAGGATATGAGGTGATTCCCCATATTCCTTAGAGGAGATAAAGAGGTGACTACTCTTATTCCCTAATGTTGGGCATGGAGGCGAGTACCCATGATCCCTTATTGAAAGATATGGAGGTGAATACCCGTGTTTTATGATAGAATGATGTGGAGGAGAATACCCCTGTCATATGATGTTGGGCATGGAGGCGAATACCTATGATCCCATAAGATGGACATGGAGGCAAGTACTCATAACCATATAAGTAAGGCAAGAGGCGACTACCCATTAGCCTTTTATGTAAGGCAAGATGCGACTACCCATGGGCCTTTATAGGAAGGCAAGGAGGTGATTCCCCATGTCTATAAAAGATAAGCTAAACATGTTATGATAGGTGATGATCTTGGATGATGGCCTAAGGTTGCCTTCTATGATGAGTAAGACGAGTAGAGTATTACCCATGTCTTGGCTAAGTATGCTTTGAGGTTACTATATGAAGTATTCCATTTATGTTATGATGATCTATTTTATGCATTGATTATGCTTACGACTTATATTGTCTAACTCTTATATTTATGTTGGTGTTTATGCAAGCTATCATATTTAGTACATTCTTGTACTAAAGCATACTCTTGCCTACAGTTCTTATCCAAAGGTAGGGTCCGGCAATATCGACTCTCATCCCCGTGGATAGGATCTTAGTAGAGGCAATACTTGGAGATTGGTGAGTCCCCATAGCATTCAAGGATTTGACCACCATTTCACTTTTGTTCATTTGATTTTAGCTTTGAACATTATTGTATAGGCCGTGTCCCAAGAATCTTTGTATTAGATGGTTTTGAGACAATTGTATGAGATTTCCGCTTTGTTTTATAATGACTTTGATGATGTTGAAAATGTTTGAAAAATCTCGTATTTCTATTATATTGACTATGAAAGCTAAGTGGCTTGTATGAGGCCTCTCGGGGTCTTGTACGCCATGTTACATCTAGGGGTTATCCTTGGGTCGTGACAAACCTACTCATAATGTATAGGAAGAGTTTAGAGGAGCTATTCAGATGCTTACTCAGGGCACCACTAGCACTACCTACGATTTCCAAGGGTCGTCATCTATGAAGAGGATCAGATATTTCTTAAGGATGAATCCTCCAGTGTTCACGAGCTCCAAGATAGAGGAGGATCCTCATAACTTCATTGATTAGATGTGTAAAATTCTCAAGGCAATGCATGATACCTAGACTGATGAAGTTGAACTTGTTGCTTATCAACTCAAAGATGTGGCAAACATTTGGTATGAACTGTGGGGAGAGATCTGTGATGAAGATGCAAGTGCAATCGATTGGAATGAGTTCGAGGAGGCTTTCCTAGACCATTTCTTTCCCCCAAGAGTTGAGAGGGGCTAAGAAAATGGAGTTTGTGAATCTAGATTAAGGGGAGATGAAGTTAAAGGAATAAGTTCTTAAATTTGTGCAACTGCCTCGCTATGCTCCAAAGATGATCCAAGACATGAGGTCTGAAATCAGGAAGTTTGTCTTTAGGCTAGGCAAGCACATGAAGAAGGAATTCAAAGCTACACTTCTAATAAATGATTTGGGTATCTCCAAGCTCATGGTATATGCCCAACACGCATAAGCTGAGGGATAGAGAAGAATATCATAATAAGAAGGCAAAATCAGTAGGTCATGAGTCCGGTAAGGATAGGGGTGGTAATGGAAATAGGTCTTTCTTTCAGAAAAGGACATTTGGAAGTGCTCCATCATCTGCTAATACGCCTGCACCAAAGAACATGAATGATTAGAGGTCCTAGAATACTTAGAATTATTTAGCCCAGGGTTCTCAATCAGAGGGTAGTATTGCACAATAATTTACTCAAAGCCCACCTTGTGCTAAGTGTGGTAGGACCCATCCGAGAGAATATCATGATATCACAAATGGATGCATTAGATGTGGTCAGATGAATCACTTTCTAAGGGACTTCCCCAAATTAAAGCAAGGTGATGACGACAATATGGCCCAATCTTCTTCAGCAGCTTCATCGAATAGAGTTTCCCAAAGAGGTGCTACTTTTGGGACAGGCAGGGGTACACACCATCTGTATGCTATGTCTAATCACCAGGATCAGGAGAACTCACTAGGTATTTTCAGTGGTTTTCTTAAAGTCTTTTCTCTTAATGTTTATGAATTACATGACCTAGGTTCCAGTTTATCCTTTGTGACTCCTTATGTAGCCATGAGGTTTGGGACTTGTCCTGAATGAGTTCTTGAGCCTTTCAGTGTCTCTACACATGTTGGAGAGTCTATTCTAGCATAAAGAGTCTATCAAAATTGTACCATCTCTATCTATCATAAAGACACCATGGTTGATTTCGTCGAAGTAGACATGGTAGATATTTATGTCATTCTAGACATGGACTGCTATATGTTTGTTATACCTCAATTCCTTGTAGAACTTAAGTAGTCAAGTTCCTATTTCCTAATGAACTCGTGTTAGAGTGGAAATGTAATCCAATAGTGCCTAGGGTCTTCATCTCTTACCTTCAGGCAAGAAAGTTAGTCTCAAAAAGGGTGCATCTACCGTATAGTCAGAGTTAAAGACTCTAGTGTTGGGGCATCACCCATCCAGCCAGTTCCAATTGTAAATGAGTTCCCATAAGTCCTTCCTAACGATCTTCCCAGAGTCCCTCCCGAAATAGAAATAAACCTTGGAATAGATGTCCTTCTAGATACCCAAGTCATCTCCATTCTGCCATACAAAATGGCTCCAAGTGTTAAAAGAGTTAAAAGAACACTTGAAATATCTCTGTGATAAGGGTTTCATCTGCTCAAGTGTCTTACCTTGAGATTCCCTTATCCAATTTGTGCGAAAGAAAGATGGTTCCCTCAAGATGTGTATTGATTATCGTCTGTTGAAAAGGGTCACCAGAAAGATTAAGTGCCCTTTCCCTATAATGGATGACCTATTCGGACAACTTCAGGGTGCCACTTGTTTCTCCAAGGTAGACCTTCTGTCTATCATTAGTTGAAAATGAGAGAAAGTGACATCCCTAAAACAACTTTTAGGACCCGTTATGGTCAGTATAAGTTTCTTGCTACGTCATTTGGTTTGACTAATACTCATGCAATATTAATGGATCTCATGAACATAGTTTTAAACAGTATCTGGATATGTTTGTTATCATGTTAATCGACGACATTCTCATCTACTCTAGAAATGAAGAGGATCATGCCAACCATTTCAGAATAGTCCTCCAGACTCTCAAGGATCATGAGTTATTTTCCAAGTTTTCAAAGTGTGAATTTTAGCTAGAATCTGTAGCGTTCTTAGGCCACATTGTGTCATGTAAAGGTATCCGAATTGATTCATAGAAAATAAAGGTCGTAAAGAGTTGTCCCAGACCCTATCCCCAACTGACATAAGGATATTTTTTTTGGTTTGGTGGGTTATTACAAAAGGTTCATCAAGGGGTTCTCATCTAGTTTATCCATATCTAAGTTGACTCAGAAGAAAGTTATGTTTTGATGATCTTAAGCTTGTGAGAGAAGCTTTCAAGAGTAGAAGACTTGTTTTACTACTTCTCAGTATTAACCCTACCGGAGGGTACATAAGGTTTTATTGTCTACTGTAATCCATCCAGAGCTTATACATACCTAGTAACTAACTACACATTTCTAACCCACTTTTAACAACTTTATCAAAATATCTAGCTAGGACAATGATCACTCTACCCTCACTATCTATGCTTCAAGTTATTCCCTTCTCATCAATTTTCACCCAGCCAAAATGGTGTCTTAAACATACTTTTTATAATATTTAATGTTTAAAGTTATTCCATGGTCAGGGGTGTGTAAAGGGAATTTGGAAACAAACATCCTCAGAGAGAAAACTATGCATCAAGCCTAATTAAAAATAAATAAATTAACTATATGTGTCAATACTAAAAGGAAGAGAAAAGGACTAAATGACCCCCGAATCTATTAGTCAATTCTTAATTACACATCAATACTTCACAGGGGTCCTATTACCCCGTGAATATTTTATTTTGATATTTTGTAGCCCTGAAAAGCTGATATATCCAAGAGGGTGAATACACTTCTCTTAGACGCGTAAGGACTTATCTAAAGCACATGATCTACATTTTAAATCCATGTGTAAGACTAAATCAACCTAAAATTAAAGCTTTTAGTTGTGGCTTGCATTTTTTAGCCATTTTCTCCCACAAATCTTCCTTCTTGTTTCTCTTTTTTACCATTTTCAAAGCTTGGGTTTAGTTGTCTTCCATTTCAAAGCTTCCAATGGTAACTTCCATTTCAAAGCTTCCAATAGTAACTTACATTTCAAAGCTTGAAGTTGCTGAGGTTTGTATAATTTTCTCCGATTTCAAATTTAGGGTTCAAAATTTTTCTCCCCTCGCTCAGAATTATAAAATTGTTGGGTATCGAGATTCTGCTATATGGCTTGAAACTGCTTCTCCATGTCGATATCCATAATATAAGTTATTTCCCTCTTCAACTCATAAATATAAAACTGCAGAGAATGTACACTCATTATATTCCCCCTCTCTTAGAGAAGAAGAATCACGAAAATATTTTTCCCCTCCATCACTAGATCCAACCCCTCAAGATTCAAAAAGATGTCAAGTTTCAAGATCCAAAATTTCACTCAAAAATAGAAAAAAAAAATTAATTGAATCACATTTGATATATAATTTTGAAAAGACCCCTTCTTGGGTCACTATAACTATGTGTTCTTCTACAAATAGAGTAAGCTAAGAAAAACGGCTTCTTTGAAAAAATAATTTTTGAAATGGAAAAAAGTGAAAGTACAAAAATAACCATTTTTGGATATATAAAAATTACTTGTCAAGAGAAAAAAAAAATTACTTGTCAAGAACATTGGAGATGTAAAAGGAATATTGATACCCAATTGAATCATACATATTGTTGGTTAGTTTGAAATTAGAAATTTCATCCTAACTTAAAGAGAAAAGTAAAGGAAGTGAGTTCACTGGATTGAAATAAGAAGAAAAATAAAAGTGTTGGGAGTGCACCCTGCGAATGTATACAAACATGTGTATATATCTTGTTAATGACAAAAGATCAACGTTTAAGGGTTAGGAAAAATCGAAAATAAAAGGTTCATGGGGTAATAGAACCCCGTGATGTATTAGTTTGTAATTGAACATTGGCAAATAGATTGGGTGGGTGGGGGGGGGGGGGGGGGGNNNTCATTTGACCATTTTCTCATAAAATGAAAGAGGTAATTTGGAAATGGGCAAACAACCTGCTACACCTAGGGATGGCAATGGGGGAGTGCGGGGTGTGGGTGGGGCGGGGAGAATTGAGCTTAACCCGCAAAATTTGTAATCTGCCCCGCCCCGCCACGCATAACATTTTTTTTCATTTTCAACTCACCCCACATAGACCCGCTCCGCATGAACCAACCACGCATAATTTTTTTAATGTTTTCTTTTCTAGTTAAGTTTGATACTAAAGGTAAAATTCATAAAACTAAATTCATTTTTTCATTAAGTTTATTAATTTAATAGGATAATGACTTTTTTTTTAGGTCAATTGGGAAACATGTAAGAAATTGAATTACTTTTTGTTGAACCATTTTAATTTACTATCTTGAATATTTTAGTAGCTTTAAAAAATAGCTTAATAAATAATGTTCTATCACTCTTATAACAGGTAAAAATTTAAAATTAAGTTTAAACCCCACATAAAATCACATATACCTGCAAACCCGCCCAGCCTCGCGTTAGTTTTAAAACAACCCAATTCAACCCGCCCCGCATCCCACCTGCCCCACACAACCTTAAACCCGCTCCGTCCCACCCCACATAGCCTTAAACCTACCCTACCCCGCATCCGCTCTGTCCCATAGTCATCCCTAGCTACACCACACATTAAAGCTTTAGATAAATCCATATTTTAAGAGGTGATAATAAAAGAGAAAAACTATGAAAATGTAGAGTTAAAAATAAAAGTTATTTTGGCACATGAAGATTGAGGACTTCATCAATCAATCTTAGAGGCATGTTGAAAGCGTAAATAATCACAACTGCAGAACATATTCTCATGAATACATATGTGCCTCTAAAATGCTGCATAATTGCATTATAACTGATACTAATCCCCGATCACTTTTACTTTTCCAATTTGAACTTTACACCCCCTTAAAAAACAATGATTCCAATTTGAACTTTACACACCCATTAAGCACAATGATTAATATGAATATTTTACAATAATATCCATATTAATTAATGTCTAGTAATAGATCTTGAGAATTGATTTGAAAAATAAGTAAATAATATTGAGGATAAAACATGGGAAAAAAAATTGAAATGCTAAAAGTGACGAGTAAAATGAAAATGATTTTTTAGTATAGTAGACAAATAAAAGTGAACGAAGGGAGTAATATTCTGCAAATGTCTTAGAGAAACTGCACTATTTCATGGATTTCCTTCAAGTAGATGCAAGCTGCCTGGATGAGATACGATAAAGAAGGGACCAAACTAACCAAACTTTGGAAATAGGCAAAAGAATAAAAGAACATGTATTAATGCTGGTAATACTTCCAAGTTCAAACTAAACATTTTGTTGTCCACTACCATATACCAAAAAATGAACAAGAGACTAGCAATCACGATTGCGATTATACAAGTGAGATCATGATATGAAGCTGGTTCCTTGATGATTCGAAGTGGTTCCTTTTGCGCAGCATCAGTTAATACATCTGAGAATTCTCTCAACTTGCTCAGGAGCTAAAATGTTGCAACAAATAAGTAAATGTAAAACAAACTTACTCCTTGGGAGATCGAATAAAATGACATTCTGCCCACTTCTTGCAATGCTTCGCTATCACAGATAGAGAGGCAGAAGAGCAAGAGCACTTCATTCCAAGAGTGCCATTCTCATACGAGACATATCAAACCTATTTTCCTTTTTTTCTTTTTTTGATTAATGCAAGACAGATCAATCCTTTTGTCAGCACCTCCCAAGCAAGACCACGAAAAACTGCCAAAATTGGAGGAAAAGGTAACATACTTTGACTAAGAAGAAAAAGTCTATACTAATATGATATCAGTTCCTTGGTTCTGAGACACAATGCTTTGTTCAAACGTGCAATAGAGGGGATTTCTCTACACTAACACAAGCCCAAACAAGCTTCAATAACTGATGCATTTTGCATTAACCTTCATGGAAATTACAGTGATTTAAAATCATATCATTGCCACCAACTGTGGTTATATTGTGTCTTAAAACTGCATCATTGCAACCAAATCATGGTCATATGTATACTTTACTGAATATGTACATGTATGAAGAGTTGACACGCTGAACTAACCCAATGTGCTAACTGAATGAATTGATTTCTAAAATCCATATGCAATCTCCCCACATTCATGTCATAAATAGTTCAATCAACACATAGTTTGGTTATTCAATATGCATCTGATAGCATCCACGGTGGCGTTCCTTCATGTGAGGCTGGCAGACTTCAATGGGAAATTAAGAAGGTGCTTATTGTAGAAGTCAAGTCCAAGAATGAGCCCAAGAAGAGGGCTAAGTGCGACACAAGTACACGTATTTTATGGCCCAAGTCCAAATCTAATACTCCCTCCCTCCCACTTTATATGATGTATTTTGACCGGACACGAAATTTAAGAAAGAAAGACTTTTCAAAGTTGTGGTCTTAAATAAGTCATAGATGTTTGTATGACTGTAAATCATCTAATTAAGAATAAAATGAGCATTTAAAGTTAAATTGTTACTAAATATAGAAATGTATTACTCCCTCTGTCCCAATTTATGTGATTTACTTTTCTTTTTAGTCAGTCCCAAAAAGAATGACACATTTCTGTATTAACTAACAATTTAACTATAAAATGTTTATTTTACCCTTAATGAAATGATTTACAACAACACAAATTTCTATCATTCATTTTGGACCACAAGTTTTAAAATTCTTCCTTCTTTTCTTAACTCCGTGCCGAGTTAAACTACCTCATATAAAATAGGACAGAGGGAGTATTTTTTTGGAATCATCAACTAAAAAAAAGTGCCATATACATTAGGACAAAATGAATAGAAAAAAAGATTGGGGCCCTTGGAGCCCAAAATGAGGGGCCCACAGAAGGCCAAAGCAAGTAGCTTCCATACTATTTTCTTGATTTTATTCAAGTAACCCGATTCTTATCAATATCCATGGCAATACTTCAATCAGCACAAAATCATGGGGACTAGCATAAGGTGAATTGAAGCAAAGGGCCAGACAAAGCCGAAGAGAGCCAAGTTATCTCAATAAATGAAAAAATCTTACCAGAGCAAAGAAAAGCACAAAGCTTCCTGTTGAATGAGGCTATCTCATACCTCACCCACATCCGAATAAGCTTCTTTGGATGGATCAGAATCTAATAGTCGACTTAACAAACAAAGTTTTACCAAAGTAAAGAGACGTTTTAAAGCCATGTTTCTTGGTCCAAAACAAAAGCATAAGACATCAGTTTTCCCAGTTTCCCCCATACACTCCATCCCCTGGTAAGTTATACTTCTAATCAGTAACAAAGGGACACGTCCACCTCATGGCAAAGAGAATTAGTAAGATATTGCAAGTTCTTAATCTCCGGGCTATAAAACACAAAGGAACTAAAGATAAAAATAAAACAGACTGAAAGGCATGCCAGCATGCAACCTACCAATACAAAATCATTTTCCACCAATTTTGTATAATCATGGTGTCTAGGTCACCTTGTGCGCACCTCGACTAATTCCAAGGAATACCTACTAATTTTTCCACCATATTCTTCTGTTAGAACTTTTCAGTTGTCGGTTTTCTTTCCTCCCTTAAGAACCACGGTGAAGTGAATGATGTAGTCTCCCCAAAACCTCTGCTAGTACGTAGCAGCTAGAATGACATCAATCAATACATACTTAGGTAGTTGGTAACCACAAAAGCAGCATAGTAAACACTGGTAAAGCTAATGTTTAGACATCCACAATAAACAAGATCTAATCTACAAATCCAACAAAACAAAGTAAATATCTTTAGTACCTGAAGATTTTTTCCAGCAAAAGACAGTGTACTCCTAGCTCTAAGTTGCCGTGTGCTTGGGCTTTGCATGTCGAACATCTAACTGATCTACGTACTGCAGGGGGTGATCAGTTTCATTCCTAATCCTTTTGACGTTGGGAATCAACAAGCCCTTATGTTTGAATCCATACAAGTTAAGCACTTGATTATCTGCAAAATTGAAAGCCCTCTCCATGCTTTTCAAGCATCTCTCAACGGGGTAATCTCCATAACTCCCACAAGGCTTGCACCCTACAAAATGTGTAACAAATGGCCATCTCTCATCACCTAAACCAGGATGGTACTTCTCAATCATCTCTTCGTACCTATCAACTAGCCCCGCCCAATATCCGTGTAGATAATATGAATTCTCAACGAACACCTTGGGCATCCATTTATCCTTCTGTGATACCAACAAGTAAATTAGGGCAGACTGATCATCGGCTTCAAAAGCGGGTCTACCCTTTAAATAAGATGTCAAAATCTTGCCAGCTTCCTCGCGAATAGGACCTTTAGGTCCCATTGGGGCCCAAGCATCCAACAAATCAAGAAACCATTGGCAATTCCTAAAAAGAAAACTACCTGTGTTCAATGCAATCCATGATTTTTGATCAAACAATAAATCTGGGTATCCATGAACAACAAGATTATGACGATTATACTTTGATAAAGGCATCTCAAAAACCATATCAGTAAACAAAGCATCACTATCCATCCACCAAATCCACTCCACTTCAGGATGAGACAACATTAGCCTACGAATCAATGGAAGTTTGGCCCAGTAACCAGCCATTTCCTTTTCCAAATGAGCTAAATTATACAAAATTTCAATACCATGAATCCTACAGTAATCAATCTTGTTCTTTATCGCCTTCAACAGATAATGATCCCCAATTGCATTGTCACAAGGATTTGGAGGAGACCCAGTTACAAGTAAAATCCGAGGCTTACCATTAACGAAATTGGGAAATTCTGGATTCTTCTGAAGCCACATTTTCCGGTCTTTATCCCAATTAGCAATTTTGGGCCCTAAACTGTAAGTGTCATTAAGACTCATGAAAGTCTCAGGTTGATCTCCTGCTGGATCATCCGGGTCCTTATCGGAACGGATATCGGAGAGGATCCGATTAGTTTCTTCTATTAAATTCTGATTCTCAGCCTCTGCTTCCGAGGATGAAACGTTGCCGATACCAATGGTGCCACGGAGTACAAGGATAGTGACGAAACCGCAAAGGATGGTGATTTTGACATTGTTGAAGGTACGGTCGATCTGACGGCCGCGTGGTAATACGTTGGGGGAGCGGCCACGGACACCGCCGTTGGCCGTGACGGTTGTAGGGAGTGCTCCGGCTCTTTTTTGAGCTGTAAATGTGCTTTCTTGGCCCATGCTCACCGACGGGAGCTCAGTAACAAAACAAAAATTGCTATTTACAATACTCCTTCTCAAGTATTAAGAAACATATAATATTATTATTAATGACGACATATAAATAGAAATGCGGGGATATTATCTAGGTACAAATTATTTTAAGCCTTATAAATAGAACTAGTAAACTTTGCGAAAGTTATTAGTAAATTTTCTTAAGAATATTTTATGAATTTAGAAAATAATGTATATAAATTTTTCATATAGTACATATAAATTTTAATTTTGTAAATTAAATCAACTACTTATACAATTATTTCAGATTATAGAATGACCTTTCTTTTATAGGAAAAATTGTAATATTGTATATGATGACCATTTACAGTCTATTAATTAAATATTACTAATAAAAAACTGAAAAAAATAATCAATGTAACGCCTTTAATTTTTCACAACTTTAACATAGGCACATTTATTATATACTTAAGAGAATTGAAGAAGTGAGTTTTGAGTTTTTATAATAAAGCACATACATGAAAAAAATTAAGAAAAATATCAAAAAAAAAAGAAGAGAAAAATTATAAATAAATTTCTTGAACTATAAGAGGTGTCATATCATTTTTATTTGAGATCATACAAAAATTCATAATGAGAAAATTATGATAAGGCATCAAAAATTATAAGTAAAATATTATTTGAGGGCTAGAAACTTGAAAAAACATATGAGTAATGAAGAATATTAAGAGTAGGAGTGATGAAAATGTGAGTTAAAGCCACAAAATTAATGATTATTATTATAATAGAAGTTATTTTAAAAAGGTGATATGAGTTATGAAGATGATTTTTTAATTAAAATAATTATAATACTAAATAGATCTTATTATTATTATTATTATTATTATTATTATTATTATTATTGTTATTATTATTATCATTATCATTATTATCATCATTATCATTATTATCATTATCATTGTTATCATTATCATCATTATTATTATTATCATTATCATGATTATTATCATTATCATGATTATCATGATTATCATTATTATCATTATCATTATCATTATCATCATTATCATTATCATTATTATCATTATTATTATTATTATTATTATTATTATTATTATTATTATTATTGGAGAAGAAAATGCCTAGAAGAAGAGAAAACAAATAATGCAATTGGAGGTTAATGTGAGTTGAAGTCACAAAATTAATAAATATTATTATAATAGAAGTTATTTTTAAAAAGTGATATGAGTTATGAAGATAATTTTTTAATTAAAATAATTAAGAAAAATAATACTAAGTAGAGATTATTGTATTATTTATTATATAATGAAATGGGGGAATAAAATTCCAAGAAGAGAAAACAAATAATGCAATTCGAAGTTATAAAGAGGTGGCACGTTACTTCTCTATATATTTAGCTTTATAATATTTACAGATTTTATGCATTTAATTGAAAAACATTAATAGGAAGAAAAAAAGAGCATATCACTTGTTTGTTAGATTCATATCCAGTGTATTTATGTGGAATAAAAATAAAGAAGATAAAATTCAAACAATTATCACACATAAAATTAATAATCATTTTTTCATAAATTTACAATTCAAAATATGTGAAAATCTAAAGTACTACAACTCATGGGAGAGATATTTACCTCTCAATTAACAAAATTAAAAGAAAAAAAAATAAAATTATGGAGATTTAGAATAACACAGAGGCAATAAAATTATTATTACAAAATGACTATTTAGAAATAAAAATATTATTCTTAACTAAATTATTATATTTTTCATTTCCTTGCTCTCAATCTTAAATTAATTGTTTCACCATTTCATTTTCTTCATCCTGTATATCAGATTATCTATACCTGCAAAATAATGAAACAGTATTATTTTTATAGTTGTGAATTGTAATTAAGTTCAGAATTTAATTTTATCATAAAATCTCACTTTTCTATCATCCTCCCCTTCCCTTCTCCAAATATTGCAAAATACATAAATTCTTTAAAAAAAAAATCTTGGAACAATAAAGTAAGAATATAATTGAATACCTCATATGTTTATCACTTGGCAAAACTTATGATCAATTGAGTATAACTTCTATAGTCCAACATACTAAGAAAAAGGGAAATAAATATAAAAGAGAGTTTGAGAAGAATTGCTTACAATTTCTTATTTTTAACCCATATGATAAAATTTCATTTTCCTATCTCCCCCTCCCCCATCCATTCTCCAAATACTGCAAGATAAAGAAATTCTTAAAAAAAATTAACTCATATATTTATCACTCAGCAAAACTTATGATCAAGGAGTACAACTTCTTTAGTTCAAACATACAAAGAAAAAGGAAATAAATATAAAAGAGAGTTTGAGAAGAATTGCTTACAATTTCTCATCATTAGCCCATCTGTTTTCTTTGTATTTTCTGTAGATGCAACCTATAATAAAATCAAATAAATACCAAACTCAAAATAATATTATTATGATCGAAAAGAAAAAATAGTATAGAATACTTGTGCCTTTCTTTTAGCTGAATCATCTCAAATCACCTTCACCACAAATTTGAGAGCTTTACACACATATATATACTATATAGATTTGATCATTTCTTTTGTAAGAAAAATTTACAATGCCTCTATTTATAAGATTACAATAGGGAATACCAAATGAAGTCATGAACATGACTATTAATAAAATTTAGGAGTTACGACCATGAAAAGTCATGGAAATTGTGAAAATAAAGACAATTAAAATTTATATTAAAGAATATGAATAAATGAAAGGAATAGCAATTGCCACATTCATATTTGTAAAATAATAATAAATAATAAATAAATAAATAAAATGTCAAAAAAATGAGAAAAAAAGATAAATATGATCCTTGGCCAAAGAGAGGTGCCACATCACATTTTTTTAATCTAGCTTTATATATAGGTATAGATTTTTCAATAACAATATATAATTATTTTATTTTTACTAAACAACTATGCTTCCTCAACAGGACCCACATTTGTCTCATGTCTCATGTCTCAGGTTTGGACGCACACACTTTATCTAGTGTTATGGACTTAGACATCAATTAAACACTTTGTGCGGCACTCGATAACTTACTCACGATTCTTTCTTGATTTTGTACTCTCAATTAAGCTTTTTCAAACTTAGATCACTAAAAGAATGTAGAAAAACACAAAATAATTTATAAGGAGGCTTTTGTAGGGCTTTGGAAGATTGCTTGTTTTTGCTTGGCTAACTTACAAATGAATGCCCCTCTATTTATACTACACACTTAGAGGCTAAAATGTAAATAAAATTGTTATACAAGTCCCTACATATTTAAAAATAAGCTTTTGTTTAGATTTCTCTACAAGTGTAGAGTTTTCTAAGGCCTTCTAAGAAATCTTCTTGGATATTCTAGAGTCTTCTCCAAACCTCTCTAAGACTCTAAATTTTTCCGACTAAGGCTAGCTCACTTATGTTTTAATGTTATCCCTAAGTGGTATGACAAAGTGGCGGGTCATTTTGATTTCGTTTAAATTTTAGATTAATTGGGATAATTGATAACCAAAACTTTATATTAAGTTGGTGGTACCATTCGCCCAATTGTTCTTACTATTACAAATGAGCTAATTTAAAGTTCAAATTTCTTCATAAGGAATTCTCTACGATATACCATCCCCTGTGGGATTCGACCCCAACTCTTCATTGGGTTTTTACTGATTACGATCTCTTACTCTTTTAATTAGTTTTGGAGGGTGATTTGAGCATTATCAGTATGCACGTATAAACCATTTATAACTGAGCTTAAATTGACAGATGTGCCATATGGTCGTAACTTGACGAAACATTCGTAGAACTTCGTAAAAATAATCATAATGAGCCCCGAGATGATTACCTTAGCAAACCAAGTGTAATCATTGAAGAAGCAAAAATAACTACCATGTTATGTCTTCCAAAACTAGCTCCAAACACAACTACTAGAAGGGGAAAAAGATTGCCACATGTAAAGATCATGTTTCTAGGCACGGGGACAACCTTTAATGGTAGAAATCGCTTAAAAAGAACCTTCATCATTCATGAAATCCATCAGAACCCTCTCCTAGGCTTTATTTCTGGTTTGGAACTGAAAAGAAATCTTTATGGGTTAAAACATGAATAGCCGACATACCATATTTTTTTACCAGACCCGATTCGCGGCCCAAATTCTGCCCAAACAGTCTGCAATAAAATACTCATAACTTTTTAGTATGATGTCGGTTTAATGTGAGGTTTTGTGCATTAAAAAATACACTCATAGAACTTCGATTCGATAGGTCATGGGACTTATAACTTCTTATATATTGGGAGAAAACATCCGAGACATTTGACCCAAAGTTTAGAAAAATTTATTAGAGAAACTTTGATAACTTTTGCCGACTTTTGTTTCGTTAATTTTTTTGACTCCAAAACTTAGCATAAGACCATTGTGTTACTATAATACCTCGTAACACATTATTCTTAGAATATCAGAAGCACATAGGCTTATCCCGGAGGTATGGGTTTATTTAAACCTTTCAAACGGGCGAGGTGTTACCCAAGTCATTTCTTTAACCCCAAACATTTGTTTAAGAGATTCCTTTGACCTAAAACTTTGGTTTAGTTCCTTAATATTTCCATCCATTTACAATCTTATTCTTCAATTTACTATACCAAGACATATACACCTCATATAACCACGTCACACTACACCACGAATATTATGCAAGAATAGAAAAAAGTATGAGATCTCACAACGAGGACAAGACAATTGAAGTTCCACAAGTAGACTAGTTATCCAGGATACTTCTGATGTGACAAATGCGATGGCACAATATTAAGCTTCAGTGGTAGACCGAGCTACTACATTTTTGCTTTCGTGAGGACCAATTGATTAGATTATGACCATAAAATACAGCAAAGTCATGATGAGAACGATGATCATAAGGATCAACAACAGTCCCTGCATCACAATAGACATTTATAGTAGAGAAAGTGGATGGCATGATGGATATTCCATATGTGAGGGTGCCTTTGAGATAACGAAGGATCCATTTCAGGGCTTTCCAATGATCCAAGGTAGTGTTATGCATGTAATAACAGACATCTCACCGAAAAATAGATCTCTGATTATGTGATGCTCTTATATTAAAGATCCCCAACAATGCTCATATATAATGATGGATCATCAAAAGTTTCACCATGTTTGGGCAATTGGAATGTGTTGTCTACTGGAGAATGAGAAAGTTTGCAATCCTTTTATTTTGTTCGGGTGAGTAAGTCTCAAATGTAGATAGCTTAAGATAGATGCATCCCAGATCCCATACTAACAACTTTAATACCCAAGAAAAATGAGAGATTACCAAGGTCTTTTAAAGAGAATTGGAGAACAAGGGATTTGGTGAATGAGGAGATATAATAAATATCACTACCCGTTAAGATGATGTCCTCAACATAGACTAATAAGTAGGTAGTAGAGAAGGGAGTATGAAGGACAAACAAGGATAAGTCAGAGTAACAACAAGTATATCCATGTGATAGGAGAAATGTTTTGACCTTGAGAAACCTACAGGCACGAGGATCTTTCTTTAGTACATATAAAGCCTCCGACAAGTGACACACAAAATGTGGGTGAAACTTGTCAATAAATTATAGTGGTTGAGACATGTAAATAACCTCTGAAAGGTCACTATTAAGGAACACATTACTAACATCTAACTTTTTAAGAGACCTTTAGACACTACATGAGATAGGACAAGTCTGATAGTTGAAGGATTGACAGCATGTTGAATGTATTATGGAAATCCACCCCTTCTTCTTGATAAAAACCTTTAGCAACGCCAAACCAACTTTGTACCTTTCAATCAACCCATCTGCTCCATGCTTAATGTGTTGCACCCATTTACAACCTGCCACATTTGCATTGGGATGACAAGGAGCAAGTTTCTAGGTGTTGTTACAAACAAATGCTTGATACTCAGCCTCCATGACACACAACCAATCAGGAGAGGATGCAATGTTCTTATAGGTTTTTGGTTTGCTGTCCATACAAGATGAATCTGGGATATGATGGGGAGATATAGTAAGTGATTTAGGCTTGAGGGAATTTGTTTGATCTCTTATGGTCATAGAATGATTGCAGGAGATAGAATGCCAAAAATATGTCAGAGTATTCTGATAGAAGCTTGAAGTAGAGGATGACGGTGTTTGAACATATGTTTTATGGTGAAGAGGTTGTATTAGAAGATATAGATAGAGGTGATATTGATAGGGGTTGAGCGGGCAGTGAGTATGATGAGGGACGATGAATTATGCTAATGGATAGGCCATAAGAAGACAAATTACGATATTCCTCACCCTAATCAGTTTGCAACGTTTTGATTCTCTTGCCAAATTGTGTGTCAACCATCTTATGGAAGTATTTAGAAACATCAAGAACTTGAGATTTTGTTTCCAAGAAAAATATCCAAACAAATTTAGTGGAATCATCAATAAATTGAATGAAATACATATTTCCATTGGTAGAAAGATGCGGAGAAGGTCCCCAAATATCAAAATACACTTAATCAAAAGGGAACAAGCTTTTACTTGAAAGAGAAGATCAATAGAGCCTATATCTATTTCCTAATTGACATGATCCACAAACTGTAGACATTTTATTGGACGATACTGAAAGATTAAAACTAGAGACTAAATGATGCAAAAGTTGCTCCAAAGGATGACCAAGACATTCATGCTGCGCTTCAGTGCTCGTTAGTATACAAATGTGTGAGGAGTTGATGATGAGATAACAGGAAGCCTACACAAAGGTGAAATTCCATAAAGACATTTTTATCTTTATTAAATTGAGAAGCACTCAGTAAACTCTTGGTGATGGAAGGAACATGAATAATTTTATTAAGATGAAGAGGTCGAGTACTAGAAGAAGAACAAGGGGGGTTGTTGTTGTTTGGGAAATCAAAGGATTTTTTAGAGGTGGTGAAACTTTATTGATTGGGATGTCAAGTGACTGGGAATGCTAGGTGTATTGACGAGATATGACATTGGCTTGAAGTTGGAGGGCTTTGGTTTCCTCAAAAATGTTTTTCCTCTTCTTGGAAAAGTAAACCAAGCAGTGAGTTAGTAGTGAGGTTCTCAAGTTGAGGGTTGATGGCTGAGCAAAAAGGGTCATACGAAGAGTCTAGACCAAACAAAATAGCTCTCATAAGTTCTTCATCTATTACCGGATGGGCATCAAAAGATAAACTATGGGATATAGTACGTTTCTTGTCAACATAGTCCATAATGGTGGAAAAGCCCTTAGTGGTGGTTTGGAGTTGGTGGCGAAGTTGCCTGACTCAGGATCGAGATTGAGATACGACGAAGCTTCACTATTTGTATGGATGTGCATTATGTAGGGTAGAATAGAATGGCTCATTGTAGTTTTGAGCTAAAGAAAAAGGATTTTTCCTTTTTTCCAAGCCGTGAAGGCAAGATTTGGTGTGGATTCAGATGTGTCCTGAGCAATAATTAAGACAGTGGTAGATGAAACATTAGATCCAAGGGCAGAGCCACCTTAGGTGAATGGTGGTCTGGTGAACACCCTCCGCCATAAAATTATATGGTGCAGAGAGGCTAGATGTTAGTTAATATGAGTGCATATTTAAGTTTGCACACCTTTAATACAACTGAGAAGAAAATTTGCACATTATTCGCTAAATTTCTGGCTCTACTACTAATTAGATCCATCAAGATGAGCCTCCAAATCAAAGGCTTCAAAGGCAGAGTATACATTAGATTGCCAAAAATAATAATTTTTTCGGTCAAGTCTAATCGAAAGGCCGGGAAGGGCAATTGTTTGGGAGTTGGAATCAATGATGGAGAGATGTGTAGGAGAAGAGGAAGGTGGTTGAACCTCAACAATGATGGACTGGTTGGAGTTGTCCATGGTGGCAAAAAGAAAAAAAATATGTGGCTCTTGATACCATATTAAAGTGTGTGGCTCTCTCATCTAAAAACTTAAGTTGTTACAGAGAGCACACTTTTATTATTTAATTATATTCTCAACATGTCTTCTCACGTGCGGGCCTAATTTTTTAATAAGCCAAGCACTTAAAAATTCTTTTGGATATGGTGACGGTGAGATTCGATATCAGGATCCTTGCATGTTGTAATACCAAATTTGAATAAGATAAGAGGTTAGACATTGGTTTCCATTAGTGGCCAAGGATGTCAATATATAATTTATTGTTGTAAAATGGATGTACACATACATATATTTTGTGGTAACATATATGTACACACTATACACTATGTGTAAGATGAATATACACACAACAAACAAACTGTTGCAACCTAACCATCCATATGATATACTTGGTGCCCAAAGTGTATACATGGCAAGAAGATATACATGTATCACAGTTGGTACCCAAGAATATACAACTATATATACTCCTCTTCTTGTAAGAAAGTAAGAAACATAAGGAAAGAGTAAGTGAAAGAAAAACATTCAATAACAGAGAAAAGCTACTACTACTATTTCTACTTTGTGTATCTCTCTTTCTCTCCTTTTCTTCTTCTCATTTTATTTTACTACACATGCTTCATTTTATAACACATTATCAACACGAGTCTCTTCATCTACGAGCATCTTCGGTGATGTATTAGCCCAAACATAAATAGTATAGAGTATATTCTATTTTTCTATGTAAGTCTTCTTATACTTGATAGTCTAAATTTGATAAGTATCTAATATTATCAAGAAGTTTGAGCTAAATATTAAAAAGATAATTAATACATACCTAATGGATAATTTTGTTGGAATAATTGAACTCACCGAAATCATTAGAAGACTAATAGTGCATAACATGAATTTTACAGGTTGATACCTTGTTGTGGTTAGCACCCAGTAATACATAATTGCTTTTAAGTGAGATATAGATAATTTATTGAATGTGATGTGAGACCAAAATATATATTTTTAATCATTATTTGCCTCACATTTATTATTTATATTTATCCTTTTTTAGCATGAATTTTATGAATTGTGCTAAATAGTATATTTTATTTGTAGGATTACATTGATGTGAAGATGAAGAAGTTTGAAGCTAAAATAAATTAAAGATGAAAAGTTGAAGAAGAAAAAATCAAGCAGATAGTTTAATTGATTAAATTGAATATTATATTAATATTTCAACATATTCAAATGTTAGCAAAGTAAAGAAAGAAAAGTGGGGATTCGTATCTCATTGCCACGTGACAATTTGTGAAGACACCAACAGTTGACAAAAGCAGTACAGAGTTGAGGCGGCGCACTGTTCACGTGGAATTCAACTCCTTTTAGGTTTGACTCAATTATTTTATTCAGGGTTTTCTACATCTATAAATAGTTCATAAGAATAATTATTAAAGGAGGATGATACAATGTAGAAATTAACTTTTGATCTAGTGTTTCATCTTTTCTTCTCTTTATTTATTTTACATCTTTTATTTGAATGATTCGTTGTAATTGCTTAATGTCTATGTGGAGTTAAACTTCTCGTTCTTTGATTATATTTACTTACAAAATGATTGTTTAGTGATTTTGATTCAGCATAATTGTTTATCATATTGGTTATTCTTATATTCTTGTGATTACTATTTGATGCTTGATTTATTGTCTTCTTTTAAACTCGGGAGAGGAATATAGGGATAGAACGTGGAATATAAGAAGCATGATCTTTTCTTTCATGTCACTTGAATTGATTTGTGTCTAGGATAGGGATATACTTAGGTGCCTTGTTTGGCTCAAATACGGAAAGACAACTTAATGCTCCATAGTTGGTTCAACCTATCCCCGCTCAACGATGTAGTTAGGCTGTCAATTGTGGTAGAAGGTTAGAGGTCGGGAGATCATGACTATATTATCAACCCAGTGAATCAATAACTAGATAATCAAATAAGTTGATGAAATTGATGCTAAACATGATTGTTAGTTAAATCATAATCCTAGATCGATTCATTCATTGATAGTGTAAACATCTATCTTTTCTTAGTTAATCGATTTTTAGTTATTCTAGTTTAGCTAATATATATTCATCTTTTGAAATTCCCCCTTAAATAAATAATTAGAATTAGTATAATTTAGTAAATACTTAATTCACAAGTCCTTTGGGTTCGATAATCCGGTTCTTTTAAGAGCAACTACATTACTTGCGCGACCATGTACACTTGCGTGTGCAATTGGAAGCAACAAGTTTTTGGCGCCGCTGCCGGGGACTTAGAAATTAATTGTTTTTCTAGGTTAAACTTTTTCTTTTTATTTGTTTAAGTTTTTTTTTAAAAAAAAATTATTAATTTATTTTTCTTATGTTATCTTATTTTATTATTGTCACTTTTTTTCTTTTGATCTTGTTTTTGCAGATTAGGAAAAGTCTGAGTACCCAAGAATTTGAAGCAAAGGAGCATGTAAAAGCTTAAGTGTGGGATGCGTACGACCCATGATAAAATTAAGAGAACATGCTACTCTCAGGGAGTTTTTCTAACCCTTGTTTTAAATTTTAGTTGATGCTTTGGGGACATAGCATGTTTTTAAGTGTGGAGTGGAGGAATGAATTCCTAGTTTTTATTATTTTATTGAGTCTTCTATTTTTTTTAGGATGGGTTACTTGGCTTTTGTTTTCGGTTCTTTTCCTGAGGATAGTCCCTTTGAACCGAGTCTTTTATTTTTTTAGGGAAGTAAATTTTTTTTAAATTTTTTTGGAGGGAAAAGAAAAGACCATTTTGAGTTGTGTGTGATACTTGCTATTTGGACCAAATTTTGAGTAGTACTTTCTTGTGAATGCTTGATTGCTATTGAAATTGCAAACGCTTTGACATCTAGGCTCATGGTTGTGACTCTGTATATAACTTACTTTATTTTGTAGTTTGTTATGATCTTGTCTCTCTTAGAAGTGGAATTGATCCATCTTAATTGATACTTATCCCATGTGTGGTGAGAATTCGTATATTCAATGTTTTGCATCTTCGTCTAGAACTTGCCCTGCATGTTATTGAACCGAAATAAAAAAAAAAGTGTTACTTATTTAGGGGATGATAATAGGTTTTCTTTGATTTGTCTTGTAAATTTTAGCATTTTCAAATACATATCACTAATAGCCCCTTTGAGCCTGTAGCCTTTTGTTGGTAGCCATATTTTGCCCTAAACTATTTTGTTGAATCCCTAGTTTTTGCACCTTGCTTCCTTGAGCATTATAGCATAGACTTATTCTAATTGCTAATTCTGAAGAAAAATGGATGGTTGAGTGAAAAAGTAATCAATGATAGCTACAAAATGCTTAAAAAGCCCTCTTTGAAAGAATGTGATGAAAAATAAAATAAAACTTGGCCCTGCTATGTTGTGTGGAAAATAAAAGTATAGAAAAACTATATTTTGGCCCTGGTCCTTATGGATAATGTGCACCTCAACTCAATTGAGGGTGGCTAGTTCAGAAGTATGCTCAAACATTGGCCCTGGTCCTACCAAGGATATTGTGCACCTCAATTGAGGGTGACTAGTGAAAAGGAATATATATATATATATATATAGATATAAATAAATAAATGATTGAAACATTCTTGAGATGATGAGAATTACTTGTGAAATAATTGCTGAAGAGATGACTGAAAATAATGAGTGATAAAGTCTTGAAGTGTAAAGTGCTTAAGGAAGTGTAAGTCACTATTATATAGTTTTCTTACCCGTCCCCTAGCATACATTACAATCTATTAAACTCCTATTTGATTCTATTCAAGCATGCTTAATTAGTGGAGCTATACATTATGGGCAAGCCTATGGTTCTTTGTGAATACATGTGAATTTTATTTCAGAGTGTGAGTTGTTCTTTGATGTTAAGTCCTTAATTTATATTTAATCATTTGATTTGAGTGTGTACTATTTCTTCTTGTGAGGACACTTGTTTCATGATAGATATGTGATTTTATTAGTTTTTTTTTTTATGAGAATAGGTGAGCAAACTTAAATTTGATGATGTCAAAGTCCTTCCTTGAGGTCAGGAGGTTAGAGATTTGCTGTTTATTTGGATGTCTTGCATAATATTTGAGAAGTGTATTGATGTTTTGAAATTGGTATATGGCATAATTGTTTGTATTAATCAAAGTGATAACATTCCTAGTATGATTTATTTGAGATGAGCTTTAATGTTTGCTCGAGGACGAACAAAAGTTTAAGTGTGGAGTGTTGATGTGAGACCAAACTACATATTTTTAATCACTATTTGCCTCACATTTATTATTTATATTTATCTTTTTTTAGCATGAATTTTATGAATTGTGCTAAATAGTATATTTTATTAGTAGAATTAAATTGGTGTGAAAATGAAGAAGTTTGGAGCTAAAATAAATTAAAGATGAAAAGTTGATGAAGAAAAAAAATCAAGCAGACAGCTTAATAAATTAAATTGAATATTATTTAATATTTCAATATATTCAAATGTTAGCAAAGTAAAAAAAGCAAAGTGGGGATTCGTATCTCATTGCCACTTGGCAATTTGTGAAGACACCAACAGTTGACAAAAGCGGTACAGAGTTAAGGCGGCGCATTGTTCACGTGAAATTCAACTCCTTTTAGTTCTTAATTTGTTTTGGACTCAATTATTTTATTTAGGGTTTTCTACATTTATAAATAATCCATAAGAATAATTATTAAAGAAGGAGGATATAATATAGAAATTAACTTTTGATCTAGGGTTTCATCTTTTCTTCTCTTTTATTTATTTTACATCTTTTATTTGAATGATTAGTTGTAATTGTTATATGTCTATGTGGAGTTAAACTTCTCGTTCTTAGATTATATTTACTTACAAAATGATTGTTTAGTGATTTTGATTCAGCATAATTGTTTATCATATTGGTTATTCTTATATTCTTGTGATTACTATTTTGATGCTTGATCACCATTATAACAAATTTATTATCTTCTTTTGAACTCAGGGGAGGAATAGAGGGATAAAACATGAAATATAAGGTGCATGATCTTTTCTTGCATGTCAGTTGAATTGATTTGTGTCTAGAATAGGGATACACCTAGGTGCCATGCTTGGCTCAAATACGGGAAGACAACTTAATGCTCCATAGTTGGTTCAACTTATCCCCGCTCAACGATGTAGTTAGGCTGTCAATTGTGGTAGAAGGTTAAAGGTCGAGAGAGCATGACTATGTTATCAACCTCGTGAATCAATAACTAGATAATCAAATAAGTTGATGAAATTGATGCTAACATGATTGTTAGTTAAATCATAATCCTAGATCGATTCATTCATTGATTGTGTAAACATCTATCTTTTCATAGTTAATTGATTTTTTAGTTATTTTATCTTTATTTTTAGTTTAGCTAATATATATTCATCTTTTGAAATCCTCCCTTAAATAAATAATTAGAATTAGTATAATTTAGTAAATATTTAATTCACAAGTCCTTTGTGTTCGATAATCCGATTATATTAAGAGCCGCTATATTACTTGCGGGACTGCGTACATTTGCGTGTGCAATTGGAAGCAACAAAATGCATATCAAAATTAAAGGGAAAAAGTATTAAATTTTTTTATGTTGACCTACATTAACTTTGATCAACATCATTGATTATTTTACACTTGTTTATCTTTCATTAACTAATCATTTACTTCTTGAATTACTTATTATAATATGTTATATGTACTAACATAATTTGTTTTGTAGTTGCTTTAAAAAAGTAAGCAACCTAATATTTGAAGAAGTATTTTGTTTTCCTTTGGAATCATCATAATGACTTTTCTATTATGAAAGATTCTTTGAAGTGGCATTGACATGTCATTTAGGTTGACAATTAACAAACTTATCAATGATAAGCTAATTGTATATTTTTCTTTATGAGCTTCCTTCATAATAAATTACATTAATTCTGATTTGTATATATCTACAAAAGAGTATGCTAATTTTTGAAATTCATAAAATATGCTACATGTCATTGAGACAATTTGACATGTAGACTTTATTAGGTCCATTTATCAAGTATTTATTTAGTTCTTGGATATTGAGGTATCATTGTATTTATTGTGATTATTAGTGTTTACCTCTAGTTGCGTTATCTATGAATTACAATTGAAGAAAGAAACGTTCTTAACTAGAAACAAATGAAGTCAATGTTGAGAATTAATTTGTTTATCTTTCAATAAGTGAATTATTCATAATACTTTTAAGTTGAAAATAGTATTTAGAGCCACCTATGAGGATCAATTTTGTTTCGTTTAGCAAAGATAATAACTTGCATATGATTTTTGAAGTGTTATTATGACTAAATTTATTTGTGCTATTAATAACAAAGTAACAATATTTTAAAAGCACAAGGATGAATTTTATTTTGGACTATATATGATGTCATTGATTGAGGTAAGACGGTGGATTCAAATTTCACCGCACCAAATGGGTAAGACATCGATTAAAGTCTCGATGCACCATGATGATAAGATTTTGGGTTCAAGTCCCTTCGTATTTTGGCCTAACGTGCCTTTGCATGGATAACACATTGGGTTAAAGTCCCAATGCAATATATTGATTTATAATGACGATTGAGCAAATCGATATTCTCTTGCTAAAAATGTGAAGTCCGTCCCACTGAATATGCTCCATCCATTTAAGTGAATGTGATAGCAATACAATAAAAGTCTGAAAGATGACAAGATTATTTTATGATTGGACATATGAATATGGACGTGAATGGACAAAATTATAATAGTCATCAGTGTGATAATTATTAAAGAAAGAATATTATGAGTTCTCACACTGACCTTTTAAAGAGTGAAGGTAATTTTTGTCATCAAAAAGATATGAAAGGTCATTAGAAACATGTTTGTTATGAGACCTAATAATTTGATAAGTTTATAAATCCTCCATCAAAGAAAAGGATGAAAAAGTGGTTATACACTTGACTTTCAAAAGTGATGTTGAGGTATGTCATATGAATATGATAAATTTCAAAGCATGACAATGAACTTCTAATGAAAGAACTAATTATGAAGCATGAATATATGATTATTGTCAATTCCTTGAAGAGAATGTGACTTGTGATAAGTATCATGAAAAGTGAACCATTCTTGAAAGTGTGCCAAGAGAAGATGAAAATTATAAATAAAGACATACTCATGCATGATTTAATAAATACCACAGCTCACCCCTATGGGAGGTTAGAGAGAAATAAAGAAATTTATTTTGGTATAAATGATCATTGGTCAAGTACTTTTAGTACATCACAAATATTATGGTATGTTTTAGTATGAACTACCGAAAGGGCAAAAGAAGGAAATAATTTCTTGCCACAAAAAAATTGTCATTGGTTATGTATCTTTGCGCATCAAAAATATTTTGCTAGATATTAAATAAAAAGGAGGAGATACTAATGACAAAAGTAAACCAAGAAACAAGTTTTGCTTGTAATGATTTTGACCATGACAATAATGATATAAATTTCTCCTTGAAAGAAATGTTTATCACACAAACAGTGTTATGAAAGATGTGGTAGTATCCAATGTTAATTGTGAGCTTTGGTGAACTATTGTGCTACTACCCAGAGAAATAAAATTGCTCATGATATTGAAATTGTAGTAAGTCTCGAAAGAAACTTTTTAAGTTTCAAAGAAATAGTCAAAGAAAAAAAAAGAGACTAAAAAATATGGAAATATTTAAGATCTTCATATTACTACAATCAAAGTGGGCTATAAATATTTACGTGAAAGATTACCCATATTTACATATTGTTTGTGGTAACTAAATATGAGCATGATGATGGAATCACATGAAAGACAAACCACAAGTTTATTGAAATAAATATCAGTTGGCATGACCGGCTGATGACCATCCCAGGTCAAATATGATACGAAAATAAATGAGAATTCATGTGGTTATATATATTGAAATAATAAATTCTTCAACAATTCTCTTGTGTTGTTTGTTCTCATGATAAAATTATCATTGTACCAGCTAAGGTTGAGATTGTATCTCCCGAAATTTTGAAATGTATAAAAAGGTGAATATGGGCCCGTTCACCTGACATGTGGACCATTTACTATTATATAGATGCATCTATGTAAGGTCACATGTGCTTCATTATCAACTTGCAATTTGATTTTTGCAAAGGTTGTTTGCTCGAATTAATAAATCAAGAGCACGTTTCCAATTATAAAACTATATTGATAATGTTGGTATACATCAAAGTGATTTAAGCAGAAATTATATGCCTCCAATTATAGCTAAATCATTAGTTATGAGAACAAAACTCCCAAAAGAAATTTGTATGTGATGTATTTTTTAAAGTGTAGAAACACTTGTACGTATCAAGCCAACAAGGTTCCCCTATCACAATTAGTTCAGGGTCAGGAACCAAATAATTCTCATCTAGAAATTTAAATGTGTGGTATATTATTACATTGCTCCACCATTACGCAATGCGCAAAGATGAGTCCCTAAATAAGGTTGGGTGAATGTTAGATTCTCTAACATTAAGAGGAGATAAGCAACTGAAAAATAAGTTATACATAATGAATTATATGATCCTCGTTGAAGAGATAACTTAAGTCAATTGTCAGACTCATTCGTTGACCCTATGTTATAATCCAGTTATAAATGCTCCAATGAAAAGTCCTTGAAGGACATAATTTATGGCACACCTGAAGAGTGATAAATTAATCGATTCGAAAGATAAAACTTCTTGAAGAAGAAAAGGAGCAAATGATCAAGATGGTCATAATAATGAGGCAAGTGCTTTAGAAAGAGCACCATGACATAACACTTTATAAAAATCTTGGCAAAAGTTCAGGTACCTGAAAATGATGAAAAATAAAGTGAGCTTGATAAGTTATGTCACATTAGAATCGATATCAAATAATCGTCGACGATATCTCGAATATAATGTAGCGCTCAAAATTATAAATGGTGATGCGGATCTAGATATTAAATCTATCGAGAGTTGATAGATAAATGATTGATCAAATAAAATATAATTCAAGTATTTTTTTTATTCACTTGGAAAAGTGATGTTTTGGGCTTATTTTGTTTATCAAGATATAATGTTAGTAGGGGCTACAAATGAATTATTGTATGATAAGTGAAATCGTAAAATATGAAGTAAGGCTTGTGCATTGAAAAAAAAAGAAGAAGATTTTTCATAAATATTCCTGACATTATTGTATGGAGATGTATACTCCTAAGGTGGATGCAATGAGGTTCCTTTCAGTATGGCAATATATGAAAAACTTGAATACGCATGATGAATGATTATCATGTCTAGCTAGACAGTAAATATTATATGAAAATCCTTGAAGGATTTAAAAGGTTATAAAGCGATTCCATTGAATAGTACCCCAATGATTGTAAGATCACATATTATAAAGATCAATCTTAATCTCATGAAAATTGTTAGAAAGTATCATGTCATAGTGCAATTGGTGCACTTATGTATCCTGCTATTATTATTCATGGTAAATNATAAAGCGATTCCATTGAATAGTACCCCAATGATTGTAAGATAACATATTATAAAGATCAATCTTAATCTCATTAAAATGGTTAGAAAGTATCATGTCATAGTGCAATTGGTGCACTTATGTATCCTGCTATTATTATTCATGGTAAATAATTAGTATGCATGCAAAATACAACATAACTCTTATCGGTGGAGATATTAGAGTGACAAATATCAATATAAATTATTTATTCTGATCAATTGCGTCAAAATTTATTGGTCATGAAATTGCAGGAAATTATGAAGTTTGAACTCATGAAAGTTATATATTTTCATTTGGAAATACTGTCATTTCAAATCATTTCACAAGAAAGTCAATTTTTACTGAAAGTGTTCGTCAGTGCTCGATTGTTGCTGCTAACAAATCGAACAAGCAATTTGTCTACGTCGACAAGATCACGAATTGAGTGATTTTCAAAAATATATTTGATTGAGATCAATAAACAAACCCTGAGAATATGCGGCCTTCCTTTGAAAAGATATATTCCAACAACATTATATGAAGACAATAGCTTATGTGCTCAACTAAGAGGAGGATACATCAAAGGAGATTGAGTAAAATATATTCCATCGAAGTTCTTCTTTTTATTCATGACCTTGAAAAGAAGGATGTAGAAGATGTTCAACCATTCAGTATTCACCAAGGCATTATCAACTTCAACCTTTGAGAAGTCGAGATATAAAATTGGAATGTGTCATCTTCGGGTTGTAAAGTGATGTCTTAATCAGTAGGAAAATAATACGTGTTGCACTCTTTTTCCTTAACCAAGGCTTTCTCCCACTGGATTTTCCTGGTAAGGTTTTTAATGAGGCAACTCTTAATGCGTATTATAAGATTTGTATACTCTTTTTTCTTCACTAAGATTTTTCCCTTTGGGTTTTTCTTGGTAAGATTTTAACGAGACACACTATCTATTAAGACATGGACATCCAATGGGAAGTGTTTGGATGTCCACCTACATATATTTTGTGGTAACATATATGTACACACTATACACTATGTGTAAGATGAATATGCACATAACAAACAAAATGTTGTAACCAAACCATCCATATGATATACTTGGTGCCCAAAGTGTATACATGGCAATAAGATATTCATGTATCACACTTGGTGCCAAAGAATATACAACTATATATACTCGTCTTCTTGTAACAAAGTAAAAAACATAAGGAAATAGTAAATGAAAGAAAAACATTCAATAATAGAGAAAAGTTACTATTACTATTTCTACTTTGTGTCTCTCTATTTCTCTCCTTTTCTTCATGTCATTTTATTTTACTACACATGCTTCATTTTACAACATTTATATATATAGGTTGATAATGTAACAACATAGTTTTAATACAAAACAAAAAGCTATTCTAATTACACAAAATAAAGGACTTACAGTTTACATGTAAAACTTATTAATATCTATGGAGGAATCCTATATTCTTGTCATCTAATTACAATACATAGTTTTCTAATTATCAATCAAGAAATGAACAATATAACTAGACATTAAAATTAAGTGAAAGGGGAAGCTTTAATATTCAGTTGACACTACTACACTATTTCCTCCGATCCATATTAATCGTTATATTTTTTTTCTTACACGTCCTCTAGAAAATTGTGACTAAAAAGTATTTTTTTAATAATTATATTTAATTCTTTTCAATATAATAAATATTAATGTTTTAATTTTCAAAGACAATTAATTAACTCTTACACCTCCTCCATATACTTTTAGTTGTCCACTATACTTAAAATAGATATCTACTATTATTTGTAAATTTAATTTTTGTACCTAACTTTCCATTTGTATTGAAAGTAAAATATCTGGGAATACAACATTGTATATAACTGTCTAATTACTCTCTTCGTTCCTTTTTACTTGTTCACTATTTCAAAAATATATTTTTATTTTTACTTGTAACATTTAATATATCAAGAATATATATATATATATATATATATATATATTACCTTAGCATTAACTATTTATTCCCAAGTAATTTTTCAAAACCTAATATTCTCATGTCATTCATTATTTTCTTAATAAGTGTATCAAATTCAAATATGACAAGTTGAAGTGAACGGAGGAAATATCAATCACGAAAATAAATAATATAACTAGACATTGAAATGAAGTAAAAGGGGGAGCCCCGAAGAACATGCTGATGAAGTGGGTGTTTTGGAACCTGAGAGGAGTGAATAAAAGATACAAGCAGAAAGAGCTTAAAAACTATCACAGACTAATAAAATAAGCATTGTTGGGCTTATTAAAACTAGAGTAACGGAGCATAACATGAAAGCTACAATCAGGGGGATAGCTCCAGGATGAGGAATTTTGAATAACTACAATGCAACTCCTAATGGTAGAATATGGGTGATATGGGATGAAAATTGGTATGAGACTAAGGTAATAAGTAGCACTGCTCAAGAGTTACATTGTCTGATCAAGGATAGAATCAAAGGCCAACCGTGGTACTTAGTGTGATCTATGGTTTTAATACAATTGAACAGAGAAAAAGTGTTTGGCAGGAATTGAACACACTAACACAGGAAATCTCTCAACCTTGGCTCATAACTGGTGATTTTAGTGCTATACTCAACCCCAGTTAGCCTAAATGATGTAAGGGATTTTGTAGCATGTATCCAAAGTATGGGAGTTACTGAATTACAATGGAAGGGTGATTACTATGTTAGCTCCACAGGATCTAGTAATTTTAATAATGAAACACCTAAACGACTTGTGACTTGTGTGGAAAAGAAATTCAAAGAGAGATGAGTAAAGCACAAATCACTTAAGGAAGGAAAGAGAATATCTGCTCAAGGCGTATAGAACCCCGAAAGAGTCCATACAAGCCACTTATTCCTCATAACATAAGAAATAGAACAATAAGAGTAATAACACATTTCAAGTCTTAGAAAGTTTTTCATAAAATGAAAGCAGAAGTCTAGACACTTTGTCTCATCATATCCATCTATTACAATAATGAATGGAATAAGGCCTAGCCCATACAACATATTCAAAAGGGAAAGTACATGAAAGAAACTAGACATATAAAAGTCCTTCCTCGAACCATGAGGACTAACCAAGCTTGGGAACAATCAAATCCAAGCTCTAGCCACAAGTATGATCACCTCTAGTGCCAAACCCTACACTTGGAAAAATAAAGGCAAAATTATGTGTTAGTACAAACATGCACTATGATAAATATGCATAAAAACATTAAAATCATGCTAAGAAGGGACATTTCATTTCATGACATTCAATTTACCAAGTTTCAACATCATACAAAGGGGTTAGAAATCATAAGTCATAAACATGGACAATATAAGTCAACATCATCTTTAAAACCTTTGAACTCATGTACAATGCTTCATGTACTAACCTTAGTTCATTATTCATGTTCATGTTCTTGTTGTGGGAATAAGCCTTAATCGACATGAGACCATGTGAGCCATAACATGATCACCCGGTGTAACCCACACCAAAAAGGGTTGTCGTACTTACCTAAGGTAGAACCATGGTTTGTTAGCTTAGATGGATCCACTAGATAAACATCCTACGGGGGCACGTAGTTTATGGGATACGGAGATTACTACTAGAAATCCAGACTCAACTTGTGTAAAATGGAGATATACCTGAGAACCCGAACTCAACTAGCGTAAAAAGATCTCATTTGGAAGCCGGACTCAACTTGAGTAAAAGCTTCCATCTCATATTCAATATCCACTCGGTGCTAAGCATAATTTCCACATAACTCTTATTAAGTCTTACTTAATTCATGTTTTGTGGAAGGATGTTCTTGACAACCAATCCATGTTAGTTCATAGGATAGCTCATTAGACATGTGAGAGAAAACGTTTCATCGTCCATGTCTACATGTAAGTATTAGATTCAATTAGGTGAGAAAACCTTTCAACCTAGAATCTTCATTCTGTGAGAAAACCTTTCACATCATATTCATTATGAGTTCATGAGAATAACCTTTCAATCAGCCCACAACAACAATAACAACAACATGATCATCAACACTTTACTCTCAAATCATTATTAAAGCATTTGCATAGATTTCATGAAAACAAGCATAATCTCATACTCAAATGCAACACAAGGAAGTAGGAACTACATCTAACAACCCATCATGAATGAAATTTCAACATTTCTCATGTTCTAGGAGGAGTTACCTTCTCCAAACTAAAAGCATGCTCAACACAATCTTATGGAGCCTTTATGCAATTTACTCTCAAAAAGCATATATATATATATATATATATATAGGCAACTCATACTCAATGCACAACAACATGAGGAAAATCATTTATATAAACTTATTTTCTTTCTAAACATAAACTTATCATGAACATGCATGACATAGGGAAATCATGGAAAACTCATATAACAAACAGGACTCCCAAAACAAGGGAAACCCAAAAAGGAACTCATCATCTCAAGCTAGAATATGAGTAAAAGGAAATAATGAGGATAATGGGATATCATCTCGGCCTAGGCCTCCCAAGTAGCACCCTCAACTAAATGATTCCTCAATTACACTTTTACGGAAGCAACTTCTTATTTCTCAACTTCTTAATTTGCTGGTCTAAAATTTCTGAACTTTTGATAAATGGTAAAAATACAATCCATTCTCTTAAGCGAATGGGGTGTAAGCCCACAAGGCTAGGTGTGGAAAAGGTCACGAGTTTGATCGTGGACTTGGTATCACCAAGAATGTCTCTGGGCAGAGATATGTTAAAGAAAAGTTTCATACTTTATCTTTTGACTTTTATTGGATAATAATTAGTGCAATTGAAGCACATTCTATACTAATTCCAATATTGTCTTACTTTTGCATGATTGTAAGAGACATCATGGGTCTATAATGATGAGGCTAATTATAGAAAATTAAAATGGACATTCATTAAAGAATCTAATGATTCTTTTAAATGGTGAATTTTCTTGTTCTGCTTGTTATCAAGACAAGTTAATGATGAGACCATCATCAATGAAAGTTGAGATTGAGTCCACCGCATTCTTGAAACGTATACATAGGAATATTATGGACCTAGTCACCCACTTAATGGGTTGTTTAGATACTTCATGATCCTAAATGATGTTTCTTCTAAATAGTCTCACGTGTGTCTATTGTGATTTCGCAATTTGGCATTTGTAAAACTATTGGCACAAATAATATGTTTACAGACACAATTTTTTGTTAATCAGATAAGTCTATTCAGTGATGGGATCACGACTCACCTTTAGAAGAGGTAGAGTAATTGAGAAAAAATAATCTGAAATTTACTCCTAGAGTATTAAAATTGAAATTTACTCATATAATAGTAATGTAGAAATTTACTAAAGCAAAAGGCACATGGCATAGTAAGCTTGGAGTTTAGAAGTACTAATAATTTTATTAGTTGGCATGTATAATTTGGTCATCCCAAAGATGTGCATACTGAGTAATAGACATACATTGAAGAACAAAAGATTCTTCAAGAATTCTTGAGGTTGCTTGTTCTCATGATAAGTTGATTGGATCAACTTATGTTGAGACTAAATCCCTAAATTCTGAAAAGTATAAAAGGTGAATATGGACCCATTCACCTATCATGTAATATGATAAAGAGATGCATCTATAAAATAATCACATGTGTGTTTGTTGTCAACTTGCAGTTTGACACTCGCAAAATTGAGTGTGCAAGATAATTGAGTTAAGAGCACAACTTTCAGAATATGAAATCAAGATAATTCCTCTTGATAATATTGATAAATATTCAAGATGATGTGACATTAAATCTCTCAGATAGTGAAATCATTGCTTATGAAAATAAAGCTTCATATGTTGATCTGAAATACGATATTTGCATACAAAAGTAATTGTACGCATCAAAACAATAAATTATGATCAATTTTTCTCTTAATTGGTTTATGGTCAGGGACCAAATATTTTTCATCTGATAATTTTGATGTGCAGTATATGATTAATGAATATACTATGATGCACAAAGATGGATTCTCCAAAATAGATTGAGATATATGTTAGTTTGTCTAACATAAGGGGGAGATAAGAAGCAATCAAGAGTTGCAAATGCTCCTATTGAATATCTCTAAAGGACAGAGTCTACGACATGCATGAAGCATGATAGACTAATCTACTCTGAATAAAATAATCCTTGAAAAAGGGGAGGATAAAAAAGAATCAAAATGATCATAATAAGGAGACAATGTGCTCTTAAAGAGCCTACGACATACCGCTTCATCAAACCTCATGAGAGTAGTACGTACTTGAGAATAATGAAGTGATAAGATCTCAATAAGTTATGTCATATTGTGAATCGATACAAAATGATATATCATTGACGATACCTTTGATACAATAGCGCGTAATATTGTAAAAGATTATGATGATACGACTTATTCGTCTATTAAAGCATGTTGGTGTAGAAACAATCATCAAGTGAAAAGTGAAATGATGCATCTTGGTAAGCGTAAAGCTTATTTGACTTGCAGTCTAGACACTAGAAGATGTCGTGATATCACTTGACAAAATCAATATGAAAATTTCTGAAGGATTCAAAATCCAAATTATGTACAAGTTTTTGGAAAGCTTGTTTATAATCCTCATATATAGATTAACACAATCAAGAATCTTTTGTATTGTTGTGCAAGTTGATGACTTGAATTGAAACTCTTGAAGAGGTTTCAAAAGGCTATAGATTATTTGCTTAAAGAAGTTGAAGTAAGGAACTTGCAGAAATCTTTGATCTTAAAGGTATGGTTCATAAAATGAGATAGAAGGAAGCATATTTCGTCAAAACTTTTTTTACACTCATGAGCTCCCAAGAATGGCGATATCAACATGCAACAGGTTTGTTCAAGTAATACTATAGTTGATTTATTACCAAGTCTCTACCAAGTACAACTTTTAAGAGGATGGTGCACAAGCTTGGAAAACAAAGATTCAAGTTTTTGACTGATGTTCACATTAGGGAAAGTTAATACGCGATGTACTCTTTTTTCCTCACAAGGTTTTGTCCCATCAAATTTTTCTTGTAAGGTTTTTATTGAGGCAACCTAATGCGTATTATTAGATATGTGTACTCTTTTTCCTTCACTAAATTTTTTTCCCACTGATTTTTATCTAGTAAGGTTTTAATTAGGCACATAATCTACCGACATTCAAGGGGGAGTGTTATAAACATATTTGTATTATAGTGAATGCCTATTATGTGGAGTCCTTTTAGGGTATGGTAAGGAATCCTACCTGGGGACCAAGTTAGGTTTCCCCTATAAATAAATGAATTTTCCTTCATTGTAAATCAAATATGCGGATCCCTAAATATCATTCAAGAAGAATAAGAAATCTTCTCTCTTCTCACTACTTTCTTCTTCTTATTCTATAGTTTCATAACACATCGTTATTAATTGTAATTTTTTGGCTTAATATCGTGTGAGCAAAATTTAAATATTATCATTTTTTCGATTTTTGCATATTGTTGTTAAATTATTTATTATTTCATTTTTTAAATATTACTTTATATGTAAGCATTATTCATAAAGCTCACACAATCCATAAAAAATTTAAATATTTTTTTGATGTTTGTGCTATTATATCTCAATAATTTTATGTAAATATGTGAAAATGAATTATGTGTTAAGAACGTGTGTTGTAAAATAAAAGTTATCACTTATTTTCTTAAATAATTATACATTTGCAATTCCTAAATTTATGCAACATTATCTTAAACATATATCGTGGAAGTTAAGTGGTAACTGAAATTTCACACTTTCAACATTATTTAATTCGTAAAGGAGTCACTTGACTTCTTCTAATGTTTTTGCCCTTACTTTAATATAAAAGGTAATACTTCTTTTTTAATAAAAATGTTTATTTTTTAAGAATAGTTCTCTAAATACTCTTACATTACAATCTAAATATATTAGAATATATTGAAACTGCAATAAAATTAAATTAAAGGTTTCATACTTGATCAGATATCTTAACTTTTTAGAAATATTAATTAAATAGAGATTAGCTAAATCTAAATATCACTAATATAAAACAGAAATAACAACACTCCCTGTTTCTCTCCTTACATAACACACTTTAAATTTTATTTTAAATTAATAGATTTTTTTTTATGGAGTTATAAGAGATACATAAAAATATATATGTAACTATCAAAATTTGAATGTAAAATAAAACTGTCAAAACTAAAACAATTATCAATAATTAATTTTTAATACAAAATGAATTTGAATATTAATTAATCTATGTATTAATTTTTGTGGTACAGATATGTGACAATTTTTATCTCTTTTATCCATTTAGACTCAACAAAATACAACACTAAGTAAATAAATAAAAGACAAGCGAAATTAGTAATAAATAATCTGTAGATGCATCTTCTCATTTGTTTATCTAAACTTGAAGGAGTATAGTTTGTTCATCCATCCCTTTTCGACTTTGTAATTGTTAGGTGAGAATGAGGTCTGAAACAATTGCCAAAATTTTCAACCTATGAAATAAGTTGTTGATTTTTAGAATAAAGAATTAAGTGATATCGGTGTAACATGTTCAAATTTTAAGGCAAAAAATTTAAGAATAAAAAACATAAAAAAAAAATGAATAATTGATTATTGATTGTCAAGTGCAATTTTTTTGGATATGTACATTACAATTTATGAAGATATTCTAAACTGAAAAAATAGAAAAATAAATAAATAATCAAACCTATTTTATTTATCATATATAATCAAATCAACCTCTTCTTAATCTTGAAGCTTTGACTGAAATAATTATAGATCTTTCGCAACCATCATAACTTCAATTACTCATCGAAACGTAACTTCAATAGCATTGATCATTTTGTAGAAATCATCCTATAAAGATATTTAGAAAAGAAAAAGGAAAAAAAAGAATGGCATATAGAATCTACAGACATTTAGATATCAAATAAGAGAAAATTTATGAGTAATATTATAAATAAAAATTGTGTAAGATAATGAATATGAGGAGATGGGGAATGAAAAAGTTAGGCATGATTTTTCACTGCAATTCATTTTTTTCTAAAAAAAGATGCAGTTACTTTTGAAAAAAAGATAATTTACTCTTTAAAATTGTTTCCTTAAATAAAGGATTTTAAGTTCAGTTTTCTCTTCCTAAATTAAAGAAGAGAAGGTCAAAAGGTAGTCTTCTGCCATCAACCGATGCATCCCATCTAGTTGCATAATTTCTGTGAAATCTTTCCCAAATTCTCTAACCTGGTATAGCGCCTGAATTAAATTCAGATGATCGCTGCACAAAATCAGACTACTTTGGTTTCTCTGTGTACACCCATCGAAATATACTTACCCTTAAGAAAGGTAACACTTGTTGTCCACAATTATGTATTGGACTTGGAAGATTCTGAATTGATGATATATGTAAATTCAATTCCAACAATTCTCTACTTTGTTTTCCCCAATCGTCATCTACTTCTTTAGGGTATGATCTCCTTATGCCTTGGAAAGTTAGTTAAGTTGTTGGTGGACTGAACGAAGATAGACTTATTATACACAATTGGCAAAGGTCCAAGGATGTATTTTTTGTGCGGCTATTTAGTAATTAAGAAACAATTTGAATTTAAATCAAGGTCAGACTTGTGATGCTTTCTTTTCCTTCTTCCTGCGATATATATATATATATATACGTATATGCGAGCTGTCCAATTAAGTTTAATTAAAGTTGTTTGTAATTAATTAGTTGATTAGTTAGTTTGTTAAACTAGTTACAATTCTGTCAGAGTTAGTTAAGCTGTAGCATTTTAGCTTTAAATACAGATGTATGAGCTTTGCTCAAGTTAGTTGTGTTGATTGATAATGAGAAGGTTTCTTAGTTTCTTTTCTCCCATGTATCTTCACACATCTCCTCTATAATTCTTCCTCCATTGTTGAATACTCTGCATCTTATCATGGTATCAAAGCTTAGGTTCTCAACCTAGCTGTTATTCCGTTGTATTTCTTTCAGTTTTAGATTACAAATTCCCGGTGCGTATTCATGGCGATTGAGGATCAGACTGGTAACACACCAGCAGTTACTTAGGTTGTAGAGATTGATCATCATCATCCATTGTATCTTCATCAAAGTGATACACCAGGAAGTTCTCTAGTCTCTATTCAGCTTACTGGAGAGGAGAATTATGCAATTTGGAGTCGATCAATGCGTCTAGGGTTGCTGGGAAAGAGCAAATTGGGATTTGTTGATGGTAAGCATCCTAGAGAAGTTTTTCCTTCTTCTCTTCATGATCTGTGGGAGAAGTGCAATGCCATAGTGCTCTCATGGATTATCAATTCTATCAGGAAGGATTTACTGAGTAGTGTTATCTATGCTTCTAATGCTTCTAATGTTTCAAAGGTATGGATCGATCTAAATGAACGATTTGATAAGGTTGATGGGTCTAGGATTCACTACCTTCATAAGGAGATTCATACAATGTCTCAAGGAACTTCCACTATATCTAGCTACTACTCTAGATTACGTGAGTGCTGGGATGAATTTGATGCAATTATGCCGTGCCCAGGGTGCAACTGTCCAGAGTCCAGAATATATATGCATCACTTTGAGTATCAGAGATTGCTGCAGTTTTTGACTGGCCTAAATGATTCCTATGCTCAGAGTCGTAGTCAGATTCTCTTATGTCTCCTACACCCTCCATTAACCAAGCCTATTCCATGGTGGTTTCAGAGGAAAGCCAGAGATCTTTGGGCAAAGCAGTTCAATCTGCTGAGGTGGGTGAATGTATTGCATTCTACAGCTCTGGTAATAGAGGCAATTTTAAACAGGGATCAAGCTCTAGTAATACATCCTCCAGATCTAGATATCATGGAGGAAGTTTCTCTAGTTCTGGTGATAATTCCACCTTTGGTGTTGGTATGCCTAATGGATCATCTTCCAACCTTAAGACTGCAAAAGGCAATCAAGGTCTGTACTGTGATTACTGTCATCATACAGGTCATACCAGTGGTACTTGTTATAGACTACATAGTTACCCTGCTAACTTCAAGCACACTTTCAAGAAGAAGTCTAGCAACTCACCCACAGTTGGAAGGGGAGGGACTGCTCACTATGCTGCTGGAGATGCTAACTCTCAATGGAATAGGAATCTTGCATCTGATCTTGGAGGCTATGCAGGTAGTTCTATAAATGCATCTAGAGGGTTCCCAAATTTTCCTAATGTTGGCTCTGTAGGTCAATTTGGAGAAAGTTCATCACATATGGCTTCTCAAGGACCATATACAAGTGCTCCATACTTCACACCTAAGCAATATCACCAACTTCTTCACCTCCTTGATCAGGGCAATGAAAGTAATGGTACAACTCTTTCGGCATCAGGTATGTCTAATTATACTACCTCTCCTACTGGTGGTTTTAACTGGATAGTGGATACGGGGGCTACTCATCACATGGTAAACAATCCTAGGATTCTATTTGATGCTAAATCCTGCTCTAATTCTAGATCAGGTAATGTGTCCCTGCCTACTGGAGGTATTGCAAAAGTTAGTCATTTAGGATCTACTACAGTCTTGGATAATCAGACAGTTCATAATGTGATGTGTTTACCTGATTTTCAACACAATCTACTGTCAGTTTCAAAGCTTACAAAGGACTTAAAGTGCTCAGTCAACTTCTATCCTAATTTATGTATTTTTCAGGATCTCTACAGTGGACAGGTGAGAGGGATTGGTCAACATGATCAAGGTCTATATGTGATGAATTTCCTGCAATTTTTTGAAGCAAGCTGCTGAGAATAAAAGTCTCCATAAGACCAGTTGTTGTTCTTTTCTAGTTAGAAAGCAGAAAAATAGCATAGGCCTAGCTTTATGGCATAAAAGACTAGGGCATGTGCCTATACACACATTAAAGAAGCTGAAATACTTTGATAAAGTTTGTATTACTGATTCTGATACTGATCATTGTATTGTATGCCCTTTGGCTAAGCAATCCAGACTTCCTTTTCCTCTTAGTTCTACTTTGTCTGATGCCTGCTTTATACTCATTCATGGTGATGTATGGGGTCCCTACAGAGTCCCCACTCATGATGGTAAAAAGTACTTCCTTACACTAGTTAATGATCACTCCAGGTATACCTGGTTATTTCTTCTCACCTCCAAAGCTGAAGTCATAGTAGCTCTCACAAATTTCATGTTGATGATTAAGAATGTGTATTCTACATCTGTTAAATTCTTCAGAACTGATAATGGGTGTGAGTTTTTTAATTCCCAAGTCTCAAATTTGTTAAATACTCTTGGTATTGTCCACCAAAGTTCCTATGTATACACACCTCAACAGAATGGGGTGGTTGAAAGGAGGCACAGATATATCCTAGACACTGCTAGGGCTATAAGGTTTCAATCCAATGTCCCTCTTAAATTTTGGGGTTACTGTGTTACAACTGCTGTTTATCTAATCAACAGGTTACTATCTTCCACTCTTCAGGGGAAGGTTCCTATTGAAGTCCTTCATAACCAACCTCCTGATCTTGGTCATCTCAGAGTCTTTGGCTGTTTGGGATATGTTACTTGTCTTCGAAAGTCCGATAAATTCTCTCCTAGAGCTCTTCTTGCTGTCCTTCTTGGTTATTCTCTTACTCAGAAGGGCTATATCATGTGTACTCTTCGTGAGGAAGACTTCATAGTCAATAGATATGTCCTTTTCAAGGAAGATATTTTTCCTTTTCATCATCCAGTTCATAAGAGTTCTTTTCTGTTTCCTGTGCCTTCACTCTCCTCTGACTATTTTCCTCCTAATAATGTGCAGATTCCTATGTCTAGTACCCTTGTTCATGATCCTCCCTCTGCATGTGCTGAGGCTCCTATGCCTTCTGACCCTGTTCCTTCTGCGCCTCCTACCTTGCCTCTTGATGTGGCTCCTAGGAAATCCCACAGGACCACCAAACCTCCTATATGAATGCAGGACTATGTAGCTCCTTCTAAGAGCCCTGTCTCTTGTCAGTTTCCTATTTCCAATTATGTTGCCTATGACTGCTTGTCCCAGTCTTATAGCATTACTTTAGCTGCATATTCAGCTACTTTAGAACCATCTAGCTACTCTGATGCAGTAAAGAATCCTCTGTGGATTGATGCTATGAAGCTAGAAATTGCAGCTTTGGAAGATAATCACACATGGACTTTAGTTGATCTCCCCCGGTAAATCTCCTATTGGATGTAAATGGGTATTCAAGATCAAATACAAAGCCAATGGTGAAGTTGAAAGGTACAAGGCAAGACTTGTTGCAAAGGGGTTCAGTAAAAAAGAGGGCCTTGATTATACTGAAACTTTCTCTCCTGTAGCTAAAATGGTCACGGTGAGGTCTGTGGTTGCTGTGGCTGCTGCAAAACACTGACCTATTTTTCAGATGGATGTTCATAATGCTTTCCTCCAAGGTGATCTTTATGAAGAGGTGTATATGCATGTTCCTCAGGGGTTTGGTAGTCAGAGGGGGATTGGTAAAATGTGCAGACTCAATAAGTCTCTATATGGTCTTAAACAGGCACCTCGACAGTGAAACAAGAAGCTCACTGAAGCTCTGATAGACCTTGGTTTCTGTCAAAGTCATTTTGATTACTCTTTGTTTACCAAACGGGCAGATTCTCAAATTGTTGTGGTGTTAGTATATGTGGATGATTTACTTGTTACTGGCAGCAGTTCAGAGATAATTCTACAGACTAGAAATGATCTGAAGCTCAAATTCAAGATGAAAGATTTGGGGAAATTGAAGTTCTTCCTAGGCATTGAATTTGCCAGGTCACAGCAGGGCATTCACATGAGCCAGAGAAAGTATGCTCTAGAGTTGATTGCTGAGATGGGATTAGGTGGAGCTAAGCCAGCTAGCACATCTATGGAAGCCAATATCAAATTGACTTCTGTTGACTTTGATGATCATATAAAAGGATCACAAACTAAAGACACTGATAGAATTCTGGATGATGCAGGTCCTTATCAAAGACTAGTTGGAAGATTGCTCTATCTAACAATGACCAGAGTTGACATCACCTATGTAGTGCAAGTGCTAAGTTAGTTTATGCACAAACCAAAACAATCACATATGGAGGCTGTCTTGAGGGTAGTAAGATATATTAAAGCTGAGCCTGGACTTGGTTTACTTATGCCTCCAGAAGACACAGACAAGTTAACAACATATTGTGACTCTGATTGGGGAGGATGTATTGAGTCAAGGAGGTCTGTCACTGGCTACATTGTAATGTTTGGTAATGCTTTAGTGTCTTGGAAGTCGAAGAAACAAGACACAGTATCCAGAAGCTCAGCAGAAGCTGAGTTCAGATCCATGGCTTCTACTGTGGCTGAAATAACTTGGCTAGAAGGCTTGTATAAAGAGTTGGGTGTTAGCATCAGTCGACCAGTGCAGCTGTTTTGTGATAGTAAAGCTGCTATTCAAATTGCAGCTAATCCGATTTTTCATAAGAGAACTAAACATATAGACATCGATTGTCATTTTGTAAGGGAGAAGATAGTACAAAATTTGGTTCAAACACAACATGTATATACAAAGGAGCAGTTGGCTGACTTACTTACTAAGAGTCTGGGCAGACTATCCCATGACTACTTAATGTCCAAGCTTGGTTTGAAGAACCGCTTCCAACCATTAGCTTGAGGAGGGGTGTGGAGTTATACGTATATGCCAGCTGCCTAATTAAGTTTAATTAAAGTTGTTTGTAATTAATTAGTTGATTAGTTAGTTTGTTAAACAAGTTAGTTACAATTCTGTCAGAGTTAGTTAAGCTGTAGCATTTTAGCTTAAAATATAGATGTATGAGCTTTCCTCAAGTTAGTTGTGTTGATTGATAATGAGAAGGTTTCTCAGTTTCTTTTCTCCCATGTATCTTCACACATCTCCTCTATAATTCTTCCTCCATTGTTGAATACTCTGCATCTTATCAATATATATATATATATATATATATCATTTGTTCCTCCTCTATGTTTATAATCCATGTAGCACATCACCTTAACAATCCTTTTTGGTGTTCCTCCTTGTGCCGTGAACAACATGCCAGAATTGCATTTATTTGGCCTTAAATTACGTCACAAAAATTTTTTTATCTTCACACAAAAACATCTACAATGCTTCTCCAATTACCCTTTACATCTTGAGTATTTTTGGTGTTTGCTTTAAAGTCCCTTTAATTTTCCCTTTAATAAACTGCCCTTTTTCCCCTTCTTTAAACACCGGAAGACTGCTGCCTTTGACAACTCCCATTTTATTTTTCTTCTGTTTTTGAAAGTTTGGTCCAATTTTATAACATGCTCTCTCCGTTTAAAAAAGAATGACCTAATTTGATTTGAAACGAAGTTTAAGAAAAGAAAAAAGACTATTGATCTTGTGGTTCTAAATTAAAGTTATGTCAAATGTACCAAAATACCCTTTAATTTTGTGGCATTAAACATGCCACGTGAAAAGTTGAAGTTAAATTATTGCCAAAAAAAGGAAATAGTTCATTCTTTTTTAAACAGATTAAAAAGGAAACTAGGTCCATTCTATTTGAAATAGAGGGAGTAACATTTCAGAAATAAACAGAGATTGCAAATTCCCTGCAAAACTGTTAGAATTAACATCTTGGCCTCTTAACCTCTTCAAAATCATAATAAGTCAACACCTTTCCTCTTCAAAAACAATTTCATGCCAAAATCTTAAGGCCTTCGATCCCAACTTTCCAATGCACCGAAAACACAGAAGGAATTTAGAGTAAAATAATTCATTGTTTCTAATGTTGTTTTGGCTCCAAATTACAACAGAAAGGAGAAAAATGATGAAAAACTTCAACAAGTTCACACTTATGTTGATGGCTACCTCTGCCCGATGGACGCACTAGAATGGATTATGACTATCAATCTCACTTCGAGGGATTCTAGATGTCGATACCTTGATTATTCATTCTACACACTCCGTCCAGCAAGACAAACAAGCAAATATGCAATAAACATGTATAGTAGTTCTTCAATTAGTATATATATATATATATATATATATCTTTTAATTTGGATCTAGGCGTTATCCTTTCAACGGCTTTACTACTTCCATCCCAAATTATTATCCACTTACTTTAAATTTGTGTTAGTGTTCAAGGATGGTTGGTCCAACTCATACTTTGTACTAGATCAGTTTATGTAGGAACCGCTTTTACATTTCACCATTAGTAAAAAAAAGTTTTCATGCGTGCCTGCACAAATGATGCCATGGACTCTAAGGAAGCTCCTCAAGGAGGATTCAGATGGTTTCTCGAAATTTCTCACCGCTAAAGCTTTGGTTGAAGATCTATAATTCCACCCTATTTTAAACTTTATGCACATATATTATAGCTAATATTAATGTGGTGTACGTAGTTTTAGTGGTAATCGATTAAATTAATTACCACACAACATTTCATAAAGAAAGAAGGAAACTACATTTTAAAAAATAATTGCTCCTCTTGAAAAGGAAATGTAGGATACTAATCCAGGGGTGAGACATGGGATGATGTTGCAAGACTAAATGAAGAAAATAGTGTTTTACAGGAAGCAATGGTACTTCCATTATGAGGGCCTAAATATTTTCAGTTACTATATAAATTTTCTGCAGGTATACACATACTTAAAATGGAAAAAACATCTTTTTTATGATCTTTAGAGGAAGCATAACCATCAAATTGCCACAAACTTTTTTCCTTTATTGTTTTTGTTTTGTGCTTCTATTTTCACTTTATTATAATGCTTTATATTTAGCTTGGTAATACTTACGCCTACATTGTTTCTCTAATGTAGGGTCCGACACTCATATCTCACATACTTGTGGCTAGCTGATCTCTCTCTTTGCATTTGAAGATTGGTGAATCCTCATGTACTGAGGACCAAGATACTTTTATAGTTTTTTTTATTTAGGTTTTCAAACATTGTATGTGGTGTATTTATTATGTCCCAAGCACTTCGTTTGATGTAGTAGATGGTTTGTTGAGACTATGTTAGACTTCCGCTTTGTCAAACTCTTTTATAATATGAATATGCTTCTTTTGAAATCTTTCATTTCTATTATCTTGTATAATGTATGTTAAGTGGCTTGTGTAGTGTCTTTTGGGGTTCTATAGTTTAGATCGTGTGATGAGTGGTGGATTTGCACTCATTTGAGGCCCTTTTCTTACTATTATGTGGCACTCAAGTAAAGAAAGAGGATAATTACCCTTTGAATTGTGCTAATTTTTGGTGTTTGTTCCTGGGAGGAACAATGATGCAAAAAAAAGGAGAAAATGAGCTAAGCATGGCAGGAATTGAGTCCCAAATCTTGGGTTTGAGAAGGAAGTGGTGGTCGAATATGACCAACATCGGTTTGTATCTCCCCAAGCACTAGAGATTTATTATGTTGATTTGATGAAGAAGAAGTTACTTTTGGGAAAGAGGCATATCACTTTACAAAATTGAGGAAATGCTTTCGAATTTCTACCAAAGGTTGATAACATCCGGATGGATATGCTTTGCAGCAAAACCTTGCAAGGAAAATGAGAAATGGGTGAGAGAGTTTTATGCCAACCTCATGGAGACTGACATGACATCAATGTTAATCATTATTTAGGGCAAGGTTGTCAACTATAGGCAAGAGGCAATCAATGCAATATATGGGTTACTCAACCATGATATCAAGGCCTTTACGAATTAAGATTGTGAGTCAGGTGCTTGGTAGACTTCAAAGCTATGTCCAGGATGAAATGTTTTATGGGCCGTACAAAGGCCTCGATCTTATGCTTAAACTTGACCGCAGAGGAAAGTACATGGATGTCAATCGTGTGCAGCTGTATTTCCCTAAGTGGGAACATTAGAAACATTCTGGTATTGCAAGCACAAATAGTGGCTTGCGTACTTGATGATGTCCTACTGAATATATAGGTCACTTGATTATGAATGAGTTCTGAGAATTCAAAATGCATGACAACCTATAGCTCGTTGTTCCCTCTCTGAGCACGGAGCTTTGTAAGCGAGCTGAGGTGGATGTGCTTCCTAGTGACACTTGGATTGAGCCTAAAAATTCGATCTTTGCACATAAGATGCATGGTGAGGGAACAATGATAAAAAACAAGAAGAGGAAGGTTGACTCTGGTAAGTCTGTGCATGTGCATGTGGAGGATAATTTTCCTATACCTTCAACGGTGGGCCCTTTTGAATCATAGCCAACTGAGTTGCAGGTCATGAAAAAGTTAGTGGCGAAGCTGATGCAAGGGCCAGGTGAGTCGTCTTCGAGGCCAATATCCTATGTGCCTCAAAGTGAGTTTGATGCCTACTTGAAAGATCAAAGGAAGCAAAAATCTCAACTTACAAATCTGGAGAAAGCCTATACTAGTTTGGCTAAGTCACATGGTGATTTAAGCATCTCACATAGTAAGATAAAAAAGCGCGAGAAGAGTAGAGACAAGGTCTTCACTCATATGTGGAAAGGGGTAAAAGTCCTTTGGAAAGTTTTGAAGGCAAATGAGCCACTCCCGACTTCTAAGCATGAGGAAAATGGAGATGAGCCCGCTACATGGAGCAATGATGGTGAAGATGAGGATAGTGAAGCCACCGATATCGATGGAGAGGATTGAGGTAGCCTAGGGAGCCCTTCGTATTCTCTTTTTGAGTTTCATAGTTGTGTTGTGAGGACACTACATAATTTTTAGTTGGAGGTGCTCCCATTTGGGTTATTTTATCTTATTTTGATTGACATGTTGGATTGTTGTTTAGATGTTTTATTGTTTTTTATTATTGTGTGGATTGGTCATTTTTATTTATGTTTTAGTTTTATTATAGTAGTATCTTTTTATTAGTTTCTTGTTGTAGTAATAATTTGTGATGGTTCTGTTTCATTCTTGTATGCCTTGAAGCAAGAGAAGTCTTAGTACCCGTACCTTGTGAGTTTGGAAGCCATGGCAAAGGCTCGATAAAAATGCTTGAATTTTTCCAATGATAGACCAGGTGACGTCATTCTTAAAGGCAAATCATTGTTTTGTTGAGTGTTGTTGGCTTGGTGGTGCCTTGATGTGAGGGTGTGACTTGTTTGGTACGAATAGATTTAGTCAAGCCTTGTGAATCATGAAATGAGCACCCCTCCAATATTTTTGTGAAAATGAATGATTGTGTGACAATGTTTTGACTCTTTTTGTGACTCCAATTTACTAGGTGGTAGTGTAAAATAACTATGATTTAGGAAGTTGAATTGTGCCATCTTGAATAGTTTCATGTCATTTATGGTGAGGTTTTGTTGAATAATGTCTTGTATTCACTTGTGTTAACTAGAACTTGCCCGGTTAGTCTTAAAATATTGGTCTTGATTGAGTTTGGTTGGTGCAATGATCTTCAAATTTTTTTGATTGTCCTTGAAGTCCATTTAGCCTAAAGATCCCACTTTTGCACTAAATATATCCTTAGTTGTCCCATTTTGAGCCTTATCCTTTTTTTATTGGCATCCATATTATAAGCCTTGATCCTTTTTGAAAAGTAACCTTCTTTGGAACCCTTCTCTCTTTGAACTTGAGAATTGTGAAAGTTAAGGCTAAAAGCCTAAGTTGGGGTGTTATGGAAAACTAATAAATGGATGCTTATCACATAAGGGTTTGATAAAAAAAAAACAGTTTGAGCATGGAGGAGGAAAATTTCAAAAGAAAGAAAAGGTATGAAAAAAGAAAGAAGGAATTTGAATAAATGAGACTTAAATCCTCCAAAAGTTGAAAATGGTTGAATGTGGGGAATCTACAATGAAAGAGAGGAAAAATAAGAAAATAATGTGAAATGTGCATTGAGTTGAAAAATGATGAAAAAGTGGAAAAGTTGTTGATTAAAAAGTTGTTGTGTAGTTGTCAAAGAGGGTGTAGCCACTTGTACCTAAATGTTATCCTAAGCTTCCCTAAGCATACATTACAAGCTTAATAAAGTCCTTTGAGATCTCCAACCGAATGAAGTTGAATCAATATCATTTGAAAATATGGGTAAGCCTACGGTGCCACATTTATGTACATGAGATGATCCGTTATGAGTGTGAGTGCTTGCATTATTGTCCCTTGTATTGTGAATACTTGTGTGTTTTGTGGGACATTTCTTTTCTTTTGAGGGCGTGAATGCTAGAATATATTTGTGAAGTTGATAGATTCCAAAATTGAGTCAAGGGACATTTTTAGTTAACTAGTAATTGTGAGTCACTTCTTGAGAATTCTTGTTGTCACTTGATCATTCTTGAAAATCATTGAGTTTTGGAATTGTGCTTGAACTTAAGGGAGTGCTTGGAATGGGAATCACTTGTTTGCTTGTTAATTATTAGTATCAACCATAGTCATGACCTTGATCCTTTGTTAAAGTGGAAGAGTGTTGTGCTTAAATTGAGTGTCTCTTATGTTTTGAATTTGGTTTTGCTTAAGCACAAGTTTTAAGTTGGGGGTGTTGATGAGTGGTGCATTTACACTCATTTGAGGCTCTTTTCTTATGATTTTGTGGCAAGCACACAAAAGGTGGGCCTCACCCACCACAAATAAAAATAATTTGTCCTCAAATGCAAATAACAAAATATTCAGCAACAAGAATAAAGAAACTCAGAGCGGAAGGTAAAGAGGGAGGTCCTGTTTATGCATCCGCTTCATCTGCATGTGCATTGTTGTTTGATGCATCAGCTTGATATAAAACAATAACTTCCGAAGTGTTTCCATTCTGGTTTGCATTGTTTTTATTTGCCTTAGCTTCTACAGTGATGTTAGCTTCATCCATTCTATCCACATCATGAGCCGCCAAAAAGGAATCTATGGCTGTATAGAATCCTCGTCTCCACGGAGAAATTGTGGGATCAATAAGAATCCTACTTCTGGCTCTATCTTTCTTGGTATATTTCCTTTGTCTGGCTAGCTTTGCTTTCTTTCCATCTTCTTTAAACTCACGTGCTCTTACATTCCAGGGTGGTTCATTTCTCCCTGCGACTTTTGGTCTAGCCATTTCTGCAAAGACTTCGAATAAAAGTTAGACAATAATTTAAACAGGAGAAGAGAGGGTTCCAAGTGCGAAATTGCTTATCTAGCCAGGCTATATGCTGAAAGTGATGTACGAATGATATAAAGGTGCATAGAAAAGGCGAACAAAGGGTCTTTCGGTGAGTCACCGAGTGCGGCTTGCGATTTAGGCTGACCACCTAAAGCCATAGATCAATTGATACTTATAGCATCCAGTCAAAGGCAAAATGAGGACATTAGGCGAACTGCCAAGTAAATCGGTGAGTTTTGTTCATCTCACCGAACAACTAAACGTGTTTATTTTCAACCCATTTATTCTTAAATTTCACCCTGCAACCCAGATAATGCAATTTAGGCTTAAATAACTCAATTTCAACGAAGATCCATAGAAGTTTCACATTTTCCCCGCGTAAAACTTTAACTCGAAGCACAGTCGAATAGGAGTCCCCGACATCATGTGATAGCTACTGAATCATAATCAACAATAAATGCAATCCCAGTAACTCAGAGACTCAGCAGTGATTTAATTAATATCCACAGAATTATGCAAATGAGTACAATGTTTATATCTTAAACGCGGGGTACGAGTTACCAACATTTGATGCCGAATAGATACTAATGAAGTTCTAGGCAGCAATGCAATCCAAATGCCAGCACAATTCAACAACTAAAATACTCTAAAAGTACAAGAAATATAAGGCTGGAGTGCAGGTGTGAGTTTGATAGGACGAAGCAATGAGAGAAAATGAATGAAATAGAACTTTTAAACCTGTGGCTTGCAAAAATCGTCCAGGTTCCACCCATTCGGCGATGTGAGACAAGTTTGCCCATTCACCAAATGTAACAGGGTCTGCAGCTCGTGTGAGGATTCCAATGGCGGTCAACATCGAGATCGCCGACATAGTTGGCGATGCGCCACTAATTTTCTAAACACCGCTGAGTTTTACAGGATCAAAGCTGACAGTGCCTTGAGACAGACGGCGGACAAAATCGTGTTTGCTAATCTTTTTGGTGATCCGCCAACTTGAACTGTTGCTTGCCTTCATATACTATTTCAATCACCTCCCTTAATTTAACCTGTACAAACAACACACCATTATTTTACTAGTAATTCGGAAACACTTAAAGAATTTTGGGTTGCCTCCCAAACAACGCCTTAGTTAACGTAGTGGCACCACGCAAGTCCTCCTTCAAACCATACTCTTGGGGTTAGCCATAGGATCACTAGGCAAACCCCCTTGTTGTATTGGATTGAGATGAGATGAGATATGACCCATTTGGTCTCTAACTGCTTAATTGAAACTGAATGAGAGGTGACGGTCTGGCTGAGGGTAGACACATCTTCTTTCATGCGTTTTAGCATTTTGTCTGACCCTTCAACATTGTTTAGGATACGTGAGAGCATATCCTCGGACCTACCACCTTTCGAATCTTTGGGCTTCTGACGGTCGTGGGGAGGCACATATCTATTATTCTCCCCATCCTTCCAATTTGGATTACGGTCCCTCAATTCATGATCTCGATCTTTCCAGCCGTCATCTGTAACCCATCCTTGGTTACCGCCCTACCTTCGATAGTTTGAATGATATCCCCCTCCTTGGTTAGCTAGAAAATTTAATTCCTCATCATACATGACTTCAAATTTCATTTCCTCATAATTTTCACCCCTGACTCCCAAAGCATTGACACCACGGGCACCAGCCCCCATGAAATTTTTGGATAAAATGTCAAGTTGCGTCATGATCTTGGCCACGTTTTGGTCTCTCACATTGTCTTTTTCAACCTGATCCTTAGATAATTGAAATGTGACCGGTAAGACCTAATCTTCGTAGGTGTACCACGCCCTGTTGATGGTTGTCATGCCATCGAGAATTTGTGCTGCTACTGCATATGGTTGCTGCATTAAGTCTCCGAGCGAGAGTTGGTCAGCTACATCTTTGTTTAACGAGTCTAGACAACGATAGAAGTATTGAAGGAGCACATTATTAGGTAGACCATGTGTTGGGCATTGTAGCATCAATTTTTTAAACCAGAGCCAAGTTTTGTGTAGAGGCTCTCCATTCAGACGCTTAAAGCTATGGATGCTATCCCGAATAGTCATCATCTTCGAGGGAGGGAAAAATTGCACATTAAATGCGGTGACCAACTCTTCCCACGAAGTGATCGAGTTACGTGGCAACTCAGCTAGTCACTTGTAAGTTCTTAGGGGGATTTCACCTTGGAGAAAGGGATTCTGTTTAATGGTTAGGAAGCGTGATGTACATATCATGTGGCCATGACTGGGTAATACGTATAGGAAGTAAGGGTATGGCGTGAGCGGTTAGTCGGAATGTTGTAATTGTATTTGGGAACTTTGCTATGTGCTAGAATGGTTATGCTATGATAAAAAACCTAGTAAGTAGGTTGACTGAGAAGGTGGTTAGTAGTAAGGGTACTAGTGTAACCCCGAGATAATATGAAGTGAGTAAAGGTGGAGAAACGCGTGGTTGATTTCATGATCTTACTAGTTGGTTTCGTATGTTATGTGGTGGGCATCGGGTTGACCGATGATGCCTACCAATACATGTGTTTTGGACTGATACTACTCTTGCTATGTCTTTTGATATACACTAGATGCAGGTTGGTGATGTTCCATTAGGTGAAGACAAAGAAATTCTCCAGCAACTTCTATCTTTCCTTCCGCATGGTGGGAGCCGTGTCTTTTAATTTATTATGTCCAGTTGTACTCTTAGTAACTATTGTACCTGTTTAGACTAGATCATTGGGAGTGTTAAATACTTTACAAATCTTAACTCGAAATTGTTTTAAAGGTTTTTAATTAAGAATTCTGTTATTATATTTATTTCCATTTATTCAAATTTCCGCATGTTTTAAATTGTTGGGATATGAGGGTTCTCCTACTTAGGTGGTAGTATGTAGGTGCCCGTACGGCTCGGTGGATTGGGTCGTGCTGGGTTGGCTCATTTCGAGCTCTAGTCGAAGCTCATGGTGTTGTGGTGAATAGAGGCAGTGGAGGGGGTCGAAAAATGGGAAAATAAAAAGGGGTCATTTGGTGGTTTGTGTCTGCACCGGAGTGGCAGCGATGGTGGTTCGTTTCAGTGTGGTTTCAGGTTCGTGGTTTAGTGATGGAATCTAGTAGTGTTGGGCTGGTGGGTTGTTGGAAAAGAAGGTTGTTTGGTGGTTTGTTGGGTGATCTTTGTTGGTGAAATGGTGGTTGTTTGGAGCTAATTTCAGGTGAGGTTCTGGGATGATTTCATGGAGGAAAGAGAGAACAGGGGTTTTGATATGAAGCTCTTGAAATGTTGGACTGAATTCGGAGAAAAACAAAAGGAAGAAGAAAGCAAAAAAATGAATAAACATGGGGTTTGGGGTTGCCACAGCTTGGCCGGAATTTGAGGTGGTGGTGACCAGAAATTTAATGAATAGTGAAATCCCTTTTTTTGTGGATAAAAATCTGAAAAATTCCCAACTCTAATCTAAAAATATTTCACCATCATTGACTTAATAACTAAGCTATTGTTTAAATAGGAAATTGAAAATCATCAATAGTACGATACCATTATCTTAAAACCATGGGCTGAAACCGCTAGTTAAATAAAATATTTGTGTATGAAATCTTATCTATATTTGAATGAATTTCTAGACTATGCAAAATATCAAAATGAATATTAACAAACGTAATAAATAAAATGAATATTAAGAAAAATGTAATGAACATAACTAATGACATGTAAAAAGTGCAATTTTTAATAGAAATAACGATTTAATAAAAATGAGCAAATATTTGAACGTATTCAATTGACTATGACAAAAAAATAATGTAATTAAAATTAACTGATAAAAAATTATGAATTTTTGACAAATAAGGATGAGTATCAATAAATTTATTTAAAATTATAAAAAAATATATTTTGAACTATTAAATAAATAAAACTTAAAAGTTACGTATTTTGAAAATGTTAGACCAAAATTGAATGTCAACACCAGATACACTAATTCAACTAGATATGATATTTTATTTAAGTACAACATCTACCTTGTAAGATAGAGTTTTTTCTGTTGTCATTGGATAGTTCTGTACAATCTGGATGGGTTGTAGTACAACATTGATAGTTGTGTGGAACTGAGTAATATCCGCCGTAAAACTAACACCTAGGAACTAGTTGGATGGAAACAAGTTTTACCACTATCAAGTCTAGGACAACTAGGATAACTTGCAATATTCTATAAAGTTACTTTTTTTTTTTGGGTTTTCTTTACCTGCAAAACATTTCCCTAACTGGAAACCAATCTGCTTGCCAAAGTACTTTTAGTGATTTCAATAGTAAATACTTATAAAAAAAATAAACTAAGGAACATAGATGTTAAATCTTGAAGGGTTTTCAACTATTAACTCTTAACTTTATCTGTAAAATTGCATCTATATAAATTTATTACTAATAGCAAGAATAAAAAGATTGTAATTATCACTCCTGAGATAGCTAGTTGGGTATGGCCGGTTATGATTTTATAATGTTGAGTCTTGTTGATTAATACAAAAGTTAGTTACGAAAAAGGAATAACAATACAACAAAAGAGACATTTAGTGGCAATATAATTTTTTTTTTATATTGTCACAAAGATATTTAGTGGTAATTTATTAAATGTCACTGCATTTATAGTCGCTAAAGCTTTTAACGACATTTATACAATGTGTTGGCTATAAATACTCATATTTAGTATTGCCACTAAATAAAATATAACGGCAATTATATTATTGCCGCTAAATTTATTATTTGTTATAGTTTAAAAAGATTGATTCTTGAAACATCATACATAGGTAAGAAAATGGATAGGCCAAAAACCATATTTTTTTTCATTCTAATCGTAGAATGTATACAACTTAGTTAGGGAAAAATAAGAAAGAAAGTGCAAATGGAGAGTATAAAGGCATTCTTAGTTTCAAGATAAAAAAAAAAGATGTAATGGGAAAAGGCAAGTAAAGCACTGATATAAGTAAAATGGGGTAAAAGACCCTTTTGGAGCCAAGAGGAACCACACCAAAGCAACAAAATGCAAATATATAATATGAGAAAGGTTGAATATAAAGTACTTGATAGATTCTAGGAGATATTTTCAACTTTTCTATTTCAAAGTAAAATATTATTCGTACATACAAAGGGTGTACACAATTTAAAATTTTAATTTGGAACATATTGTATTGTGAGTGTAACACCTCAAATTCAAAAACAGAGAAAAATTCAGCTTTCTCAAATCTGGTGTCAAGACTGACGACGCCATCCACGGACCGTAGGTGTAACGACGGTCCGTAGGTGGTGGCGTGGATAGCAAGATGAGGTTTTCCAAAATATCAAGTTTTAGTACTTTTACAACGGTTCACCAGGATGGTCCGTCAATCAATGCACGACTCGTAAATAGGATAAGTAGGTGAGTCCCAGACTTATAGAAATTCTAGAGTCAAAAGTTGAGACCCACGGTCAGGACACACAACCCGTCGTTGGGACCACGGCTAGGGGTGGGTTCCGTCATTCGAGGTTCAAAAATATTGGTCTATGAACTCATCGATGCCTAACCAGAACAGTCCGTGAGTTCATCGACAGACCATAGGCCGAGGTTGTCGTTGAGCTCGATAGTTATTTTCTTAGGGGTTTTTGGGTCTTTTTCTAATTATTCTAGCCTAATAATATATTGTCTTACCCTTCACCTAAAGCCCTATATAAATGCTTTTTACCCCAAATTTCCCCAATAGAAATTATTCTCTCAAATTACTAAAAGAAGAACAAGTCTCCTTCCCCAAAATATTTCTCTCTCTAGAAAGCTTGAAGAAGAAGGAGTAAACCTAGAATTTTAAGTCAAGCCTCCAATTCCACCATTGAAGGAAACCTTTTGGCATTGTGATATGATAGTTTTCATCCATGGAACCCTTTCCTCCATGGAGTTCCTAAATTCTCCAATTTACAAAGTTATAAATCCCCAATTGAGTTATGGTTCCTTCGATTACATGGATTCCCTTAAATGTTGATTTATTTGATTGATTTATGAACTTTTATGCATGAATTGATATAATTTTATGATTTTAAGATGAATCACCTTGAACCCATGTTTTCTAAAGCCATGATGATATAATGTGGGTCTTGAACTATCGAAGATGAATTTATGAAAATATGCATGTCTTCTTTTTATAAAATATATGTAAATGAATTTGACCATGTGTTGACCTTGAATCTATGTTGAAGCTTATGAATTATTTAAAATAATGCATGTTCATGAAAGTATGTTTATGACTTAAGAAAGCTTATAGATGAGAGTGTCTATATGTTCTATGAAGCTTGTCCATATGACATGAATGACATATAGATTTGCCCTTAATGCTTTTAGGGCTATTTTCTTAAATAAGCTCTTGATTAGTATGGAATCCAGCTATGCCATCAATAATTAGAGATGATGATTTCAAACCTATTTCCATTAGTATTAGGGGCATCTCTAGCATGAAGTGAATGACTATGGGTCTTAAAAGATATTATGAAAAGATCATGGACGCCGAAAGGTTTTCTCACGCTTGGTCTAAGGATCTATCCTATGATAAGACATGTGGCGACTACCCATGTATTTTAAAGATGAGACGAGTTAAAATTAATAACTACTCTATGAGATTTATGCTTAGCACCGAGAGGATATTGAGATGGAAGCTCTCCCGAGTTGAGGTCAGATTTCTAGTAACAATCTCCTTATCTCTTACCTATGTACCCCTGTAGGATGATTTTCTACATATACATTAGTTAGTGGATCAACTTTAGCTCAAATTCATGGTTCTACCTTGGCAAGTAGGACAAACCCTTATCGGTGTGGGAGACACCGTGGATACATGCTATAGCTCGCATAGTCTCTATGTCGTTTAAGACTACTTCCCACAATAATGAACAAAGGTTACCTTTAAAGTATCTCTCATGTGTTTTAAAAGATGATTTAACTTTCATTTATCATGATTACAATTATGTTTTTTAGCTTCTTATGTTATGTTATAACTTGGTCTTTGCATATCACGAAACTATCCATTTCAGCATGATTTCATACTTTCATGCATTGCTATTATACTTTGTACATTTTTGTACTAACACATACTCTTGTTCGTTGTTTCACTAATGTAGGGTCTGACGCTCATATCCTGCATCTTCGTGACTAAGGATCTATTAGTAGAAGATTGAAGATTGGTGAGTGCACATGTTCCGAGGACCAAATCTTTACTTCTTTTATGTCTTTATATTTCAGTTTGAACTTGATGTATGGGTTACGTCCCGATTTCTTCTTATGTACTAGATGGCTTTGAGACAATGTTTATACTTTCATTTTTCTCTATAAAACTTCTATATTTTGAAATTGTCTTTTAAATGTTTTAAACTCTATTATCTTATATGATGTATGCTAAGTGGTTTGTATAGGACTTCTCGTGGTCTTGTACGCCATGTCACGTCTAAGGTATACTTTGGGTTTTGAAAAAATTGGTAAACAGAGCACAAAATTGGTAAGCCACGTTGCGTAGAGTTTTGTTCATGAGTGTGAAGCACTCCACATTTTTGAATGAGAGGCTATAAGATGTTTAGAAAATTTCACTTACTCTATAGTCGTGTGATAGAGTGTAACCCTAGGTGTCGTTCTCTCCTAACCCCTATTTATGCTTTTCAAAATATGTCTCCACGAAGGAAACCCATGAGAAGGAACATAAATGTTTGTGAAAATGAGAGATAAGAGGTTCCCCAAGTTCGGGTCAACCCTTTGGTCGAGCAAGTGACTAATCATGAGTTTTGAGCTGCATTTCATCCATTGGCCCAAGCTATGATGGTTCAAGCAAATAGAGAGTGTGGGTACGACAGCAACAAGGGTGAGGGACATTATTAGAATGAATCATCCAAAAATTCATGGGTCTAATGTTGAGGAATATCCTCAAGAGTTCATTGATGAGGTGTATAAGGTGTTTATGATCATGTGAGTGACGCTGGTGGAAAAGGCGAAATTGTCCGCTTGCCAACTTAAGGGTGTTGCTCAAGTTTTGTTAAAAAAATTGAAGAAAAAGAGGGTGGTAGATGAGGGTCCTATTGATTGGGAGAAATTTAAGGTTGTTTTTCTTGATAGGTTCTTTCCCGTTGAGATGAGAGAGGCAAACGTATTTGAGTTCATTAACCTTTGTCAAGGGGATATGAGTGTGAATGAGTATGCTTTGAAATTCATGCAATTGTCTAAATATTCTCTAACTATGGTTGTCAATCCAGGGCAAGGATGAGTAAGTTTGTGTCGGGTGCTTCCGACTAAGTGGTCAATGTCATGCCCTGAGGCTACCTCCTAGATGTAACACGGAACCTAGGATCACAACTGACCTCAAGCTAACCCTGAGTCTGGCATATATCAAGCATACTGAAAATAAATTGGTAAAACATATATTATGCATAAGATAAAGACAGTGGATATGTGAAATGGGGAAAAACCCAACTAGTCTAAATATATAAAATATACTAAGAGTTTAGTGATAACAGACAACCACTTAACAACTCAAGCTGAATCTATTTATATGTCTGAAAAGCCTCTAACTGAGTTGAGTTGCTGGGACATGCCCCAAGATAACTCTAACAAATCTGAAAACTAAATATATAGACTAAAATGGAAAGCATGTCTATTTTCCTCGAAGTATGAGGACTCACCACTGAAGCTGCTAAAGTCGGACCAAGAATCGATATAAGCATGATTTGGATGTTGAGCACCTGAACCTATATCATGAAAGGATGCAACACAGAGTATGTGTTAGTACTTCAAATGTACTAAGCATGCATGATATAGATACTAAGCTGAATAAAATATATATAAGTTGAACAATACATAACTAAGAAATGATGTAATCTGAGAAAAGATTTAGATACTCAAATATTACTGAAAGACTAAATTGAATGCAATGACCAAATACTAATCATGATGATAACATGCTCACCTGATTACTAAAGTAAATGCTGAAAAACCTTGTCAATGCACTAAGAGTCTGACTGTGGGAGCTACTATTAACCGACATAAACTACGTGAGCTAAACATTGAGTCTGATGTATACACCCATCGAGAGGGCCCAATACAACTTTCCAGGGATATAAATACATGATTTTGGTATGATCACTAATATTGATGCCTAATAGAGAGACTTATAATCCTACGCGGGCACGTAGTTCTGGGACTATGAGGGTACGCTGAACCCTAGTCCAACTCGGTGCTAAGTCTACTCCCAACTGAATACATACGAAGCTAAAATGCACTAAATATTGAATAGCTCAAAATACTGACATGCTAACTAAGAATGCAATATTTATATATTGAGAATTTGACATTCGAAATTTGGACCATGATTGTTGTTTAACTGACCTAGTAAGTATAATTCATGAACTAAGAGAATTTACATAAACTAGGGTTCTAAGTTTTATACAAGGAATTAAGCAACGTTTCTGGAAAAATATGTTATTGAGATTATGGATACTATAGTAGATCAAATCACCATGAATCTCCAAGGATTAATAAAATCTAGGTCTAAACAAGTTATGAAAAATCAAGGAACTGACTGAATTTAGGACCTGGTGGATTAAAGGAACCCATTAGTGAAATCCCACATACCTGGTGAAAAAAACTAATCTACGGAGAAATCCTTTGGATTTCAGAACCGAACTAGAAGAAAACTTCTGCTTGTTCTTGGAAGAAACTAGCGTTTTTTTTTGTTCTAATTTTTATTGTTTTTAGGAGAATGAGGGTTTTGGGTAGGTTCTGACTAGATTATAAGTCTAAGACTGAGTAAAACGACATAGTTTAGGTATTAAACAACATAGATTAAATGCCCAATGCATAGGAAAAAGACCAAAACAACCCTAAACTTAAAGTTGAAGAAGTGTCATCCACGAGGCCATTGACGGACCGTCGATGGGACCAAGACCCGTCAAGTGGGTTGTGGTTCATGGTATGCCCAATTATGGTCCCTCTCATGGACCGTATGAAGGACCATAGTTCGTGAAGGCCACCGTGGTTCTTCACTTTGGTCTATGGGCTACTAGGTCAGGTCGAAGGACTAACCCACGACTCGTCAATGTGACCACCGACCATCGAGTGGATTGTGGTTCCACATTGGAGCCCTGGTGGATCTGCCTATTTCCAAGAATCACTCTACGACTTGTGTGGGTATCCACAACCCGTGGAGGGCTCCGTGGTTTACCACACTGGATGGGGTGCATCACGAGCAGGTCGACGGGTCGTGGTTCTTTTCATGGCCCATAAACCCCTCCGTGATACACTAATTCTTGTCTTATTCAGTCTAAGCTAAGTTATTAGATGTTACAATATCTCCCCCTTGGGAACATTCATCCTCAAATGAAGACTAAACAATCTTAGTATGGACGGAAGGAGCTGGAATCCCTACCACTAAGTACTAAAAACTGATATCTAACTAAACTGAGTTACAGGAACATGAAAATATGCTAAAATGCAAGGATAAGTGACGGAACAAGATACTGAGGTTGAATTATACTAGAGTAAGTTGAGAGACCAGAGAGGAACTATTACGTCAAGCTGAAATGGAATCAGAAAGAAAAAGGTAAGGATACTTGGCCATCATGGCTGCTTCTGCTTCCCATGTAGCTCCCTTTACGAACTGATTCCTCAACAAAACCTTTACTGAAACGACTTTCTTATTTCTCAACCTACGAATCTCACAGTTAAGAAATTCAACTAACACCTTTTCATAAGTGAGACTATCATCCACAACCACATTCTCTAATGGTATTATCGATGCCGTATCACTCACACACTTCTTCAACAAGGAAATGTGAAAGACTAGATGAACCACTGCTAGTTCTGCTGGCAACTCTAACTCATAAGCCACATAACCAACCCTTTTTAACATTATGTAAGGACCTACATAACTGGGACTGAGCTTCCCTTTCTTGCCAAATCTCATCACCCCCTTCATAGGTAACACCTTCACGAAAACCCAATCATCAATTTCAAAATCTTAGTCCCTTCTCCTCACATCTTCATAGGACTTCTGATGACTCTAAGATGTCTTTAGTATCTCTCTGATGAGTTGAACTTTCTCCATAGCCTCATAAACCAAATTTGGCCCAATCAAGGTTGCTTTACCTACTTCAAACCAACAAATCGGGGACCTGCATCTATGCCTATATAGTGCCTCATACGGGGCCATCTGACTACTGGAATGGAAGTTATTAGGTGAACTCTATGAAAGGTAAGTGATCATCTTAACTACCCTTGAAATTGATCACGCAAGCTCTCAACATGTCCTCTAAGGTTTGAATGGTTCGCTCTACGTGACCATCTGTCTGTGGATGAAATGTTGTACTGAGATTTACCTGAGTACCAAGAAATTTCTGAAATGATTTCAAGAAATGAGAGGCAAACTGAGGACCTCTATCTAAGATGATAGAAAAGGGAACCCTATGCAACCTATCTCATTGATGTAGAGTTTGGCGTAGTCCTCCGCTGAATCTGTAGTCTTGACAGCCAAGAAGTGAGCGGACTTAGTGACTCTATCCACTATCACCCAAATAGAGTCATGTTGTCTGCGAGTACGAGGTAAAATTGTAATGAAGTCCATGCTTATCACTTCCCACTTCCATGTAGGAATGTTAATCTCCTGAGTCATACCTCGTGGTTTATGATGTTCTACCTTAACCTGTTGACAGTTAGGACACTTAGCCACAAAGTCTGCTATGTCCCTCTTCATGTCGTTCCTACAAAAGACTTCCAGTAGATCACAATACATTTTAGCTGCAACTGGATGAATAGAATATCTGGAATTACGGGCTTTTGTAAGGATCGCCTGCCTCAAATCACCCACATTTGGAACACACAAGCGACCCTGGTAATGAAGTACACCATCTACCCCTTGGGAGAAAACCTCAACTTTTTGCTGATGAATTGCACCTTTCAACTGAAGTAATATAGGATCGCTATCCTATTTTTCCTTAACCTCCGCTACCAATGAGGATTCTGATCCATTCTAAACTATCAAACCACCATCTGACATTTCCGTAAGGCAAACTCCTAAGCGAGTAAGCTGGTGAACATATATGGCTAACTCTTTCTTTCCTTCCGCAACATGTGTTACCCTATGCATAAACAATTTATTTAGAGCGTCGGCCACTGCTCCTTACTCGGATGGTTAAGCACATTCATGTCATAGTCTTTGAGAAATATAAGCAATCTTCTCTAAGGAAGATTCAATTCTTTCTGGGTGATCACATATTGGAGGCTCTCATGATCTTTGAACACATCAACATGAACACCATATAAGTAACGTCTCTAAATAATTTGAGCAAATACTACGGCTGCAAGTTCGAGGTCATGAGTTGGGTAATTCTTCTCGTGGACCTTAAGTTGTCTAGCAGCATAAGCTATGACCTTACCTCGCTATATCAACACTGTAACACCTCGGATCTCAAAATGAAGAAAAAACCTAGTTTTTAGAAAATTGGTGCCAGTACTGACAGAACCACCCATGGACCGTAGGTGGGACCACAGACTGTAGGTGGGGTTCTGTTGTTAAGGCCCAAACCTTTATAGTCTCTAATCCCACCTATGATCAACTAATACGGTCCATGGTTGGACCTAAAGACTGTAGGAAAGGGTCAACCGCTAGTTAGATGGAAAGTGTTGTTGGGTCAACTTAAAATGGTCAACAGTCTTAGAACAAAGGGAAGTAGGTGGCCCATGAGCTACCATATGATAGTTAATTGAATCCTCTTTCCAACGCAATCGAGTTTACTAAAATCCGATCTCCGAGTAAAAAGTAATGTTTGTTTTAGTGAATCCTTGTTGGGCAGACTTGACCTACGACCCTACCTACAGTTGGTAGGTTGACCTACGGCCCGTAGGTTCTTCCACGGGTGGCCTTCGCCAACTTTTAATTTAGGGTCATTTAGGTCTTTTTCCTATGGGTTGGGCACTTAAAGTTCATCATTTTATGCCTAAACTATGTCGTTTTACCCAAAATAAGTCTAATAACTTAGTCAGACATACCCAAAACCTTTATTCTCCAAATATCATCCAAATTAGAACAAAAAGAAGAGAAAGAGGCGCTAGTTTCTTTCAAGAACAAGCATCAAGTTTTCTTAAGTTCCAACTCCTAAATCGAAAGATTACTCCATGGATTTCGTCACCATGTATGTGGGACTACACTGGTGGATTCCTTTCATCCACTAGGTCTCTAGAATTCAGTCAGATTCTTAAATGCTATATCTTGCTTAGACCTACGGTTTCTAAAACATTAGATAGTAGTTGTGATTTAGCTGTTAGAATATTCTCAATCAGATAATGGAATCACTGCTTTGTTCTTTGCATGAAACTCAGAACCCTAGTTGTGTATATTCTCTTAGTTCACGAATTACACATGCTAGGTCTGTTACAGAGATACACATGCTCCAGTTTTGAACATCAAATTATCAGTATATTTTAGTATGAACCCTATTTTGAGTTATAAATCTTCAAAAGTTTTCTAAAGCAAACACTTGAGTTTTAAATCGAGTTTTGAGCAAGAGCATCTAAAATATGATTAATATGACAATCGAGTACACCAACAATGTATGAGCAGTATGGTATCTATATATACCATCAATGTTTATGCAGTATGACTTCTCGAGTCATCAATGATCATAGTATAATATGATTATGAATTGTTTTTAAGAAAGAGTTTTCAAGTAGGAGTATTTGCATGTCAGTATTTTGTGCTATTCAGTATTTCAGTCATAATGTGTCATATACATGCCTTAGTTAAGAATGTTTCATTATGAGTATTTAATGTTGCATTTTCAGTTAGCATGTCAGAAGCTGGAGCTATCAAGTTTATTTCAGTTATATTGTATTTTATACATTCTAGTTGAGAGTAGGCTTAATACCGAGTTGGACTAGGGTCAGTCATCATCAAGTCCCAAAACTATGTGCCCCCGTAGGTTGTAAGTCCCCTCTGTGGGCATCAGTTTAGTGATCACGCCAGTCATGCATGTATACCTCTGGCAGGGTATATTGGGTCCTCTCGATGTGGTGTATACATCAGACTCCACATTTAGCTCATGTGGTTTTATGTCGGTTATTAATAGCTCCCTTACATTCAGATTCTATTGCAATGTCAATATTAACAGTTATAGTCATATTCTAGTGCATTGACCAGGTTACCTGTCACAGTTCAGTATTTAGTTTCAGTTTGTATACACTTGGTCATTGCATTCAGTTAGTTTATGCTCAGTATTTTCAGTATGGTATCATGCTTATCATATATCATTGTTCAGTTATATGCTTTGTTCAGGTATGTATACTGTTCAACTTTATTCTATCATACATGCTCAGTACATTTCTAGTACTGATGCATACTACATCTTCTTGTGATGCATGTTTAGGTCCTCAATATTCAGATCACGCATAGATCGGTTCCCGATCTCTAGTTCAGCAGCATCAGTGGTGAGTCCTCATTCTTCGAGGATGAAAGACATGTTATCTTTCTACTTCAATTTTTAGTTTCAGTTTTTTCTAGATTTAGCTGGGGCATGTCCCACCATCTCTAGTAAGTTAGAGGCTTTATTTCAGACATAGTAAGATTTACCTTTAGTTTGGAGTTTGATATTTCAGTTATCATTAAACTCACAGTTTATTTATTTAGACAGTAATGGGTATTCCCCATCATTTCAGTTATATGATGTTTTAAGTTTCCGTGAGTACTTACTTAATTCAGTTATCTTTAAGTATGCTTATGATATGCCAGCAGGGTTAGCTTGGGGTCACTCGTAATTCTAGGTCCCATGTCCACGTCTTGGGAGTAGCATTGGGGCATGACAAACTTGGTATCAGAGCAATAGGTTGAAGAGTCCTAGGATTTCTGAAAGCCGCACTAAGTAGAGTCCTTTTCATGGGTGTGAAGTGCACCACATCTAATGAGAGGGAGGCTACAAAGTGTTTTAGGAAAACTTCACTTTCTTTGCTACTCTTATTGTGCGTGAGTTGTGATCCAATTTCCCTATTCTAATCCGTTTTTATGCGCTTAAGATCATTCCTCATCATAGAGATTACATAAGGAATGCAAATGCACACAATTCTAATGCAATTCCTCCCGTCCCAGACTATGAGGCTTTGAATGCAGAATTTTGAAATGCCATTCAACTTTTGGCCCAAAGTGTAGCTAATCAGAACAATCAGCATGTACCAGTTCCTACTAATAATAATGGTGGATCAATGGCAGCTAGAGTTCGAGACTTTGTTAGGATGAATCTGCGTGAGTTTGGTCGCAAGTTGGTGAGGACCGACATAACTTCATTGATGAGGTTAAGAAAATCTTTGGAGTGATGCAAGTGACTGGTAGTGATAGGGTGGAATTGACATCCTACTAGCTTAAGGATATGGCTCACATACGGTACACTCAATGGAAAGACAATAGGGGCTACTTTGTCTTTTGTAACTCCCTTTATAGCAGTAATCTTAGGTTTCAGTCCAGAAACTCTTTCAGAACCCTTCTCAGTCTCTACTCCAGTTGGTGACCCAGTTATAGCTAGACGAGAATACAGAAATTTCACTATCACAGTCTTCGAGAAAGTCACCTCAGCAGATCTTGTAAAGTTAGAAATGGTAGAGTTCGATATCATTCTAGGCATGGATTAGTTACATTCATGTTCTGCCTCAGTCGATTGTAGAACTAGGATCATTCGTTTTCAGTTTCCAAATGAGGCCATCTTAGAATGGAAGGGTAATAGCTCAGTGCCTATATGTCGAATTATCTCTTACCTTAAGACCAGAAAGATGATGTTTAAAGGGTAGTGTAGCACATGTTGAGGAAAAAGGGAAGGAATCAGCAAAAAATGTTTATTGGCTTGCTCACTCAGGAGTTAGTCTTACAGACACCTCAGATGGTGGTGTGATAATCTAGAATAGATCAGAATCTCCATTGGTAACGGAGGATAAGGAAAAATAGATAGTGATCCTATACGGCTTCAGTTGGAAGGTGTAGTTCTTCAGTAGAAAGTAGAGGTTTTCTCCCAAGGGGGAGATGGTCGCTTCTATGTTCCTAAGGTGGATCAGTAGGTGAAGCTACCTTGATTGGGTAGGATTCTGTTTGTGAAGCTAGGGGAAAAAGTTCAGCTCGTTAGAAATAGACTTAAAATAGAAGTCCTATGCACATGTAAGGAGAAGGAACTTAGACTTTGGGATAGATGATTGGGTATTCCTGAAAGTATCAGCTATGAAGGAAGGGGGTGATGAGATTTGACAATCTTGGAGAAGTCAGTCCGTAAAGGGAGCTACTTAAGAAGCAGAAGTAGCCATGAAGGCGAAGTATCCTTATCTCTTTCCTTCAAATTTCGTTTCAGCTTGAGATAATAGTTTCCTCTCATGTATCTCAGTTTAATCATGCGTAAATTCAGTCTTAGTACCTTATTCCTTCAGTTGTTCTTGCATTTTCAACATATTTGCATGTTCTTGGAACTCAGTTCAGTCAGATATCAGCATTTAGTACTTAGTGGTAGGGATTGCAGCTCTTTCCCTCCATACCCAGATAGTTTAGACTTAATTTGAGGATGAATATTCCCAAGGAGGACCTATTGTAACACCTCAGATTTCAAAATGAGTAAAAATCCTATTTTTCAGAAAACTGGTGCATGTACTGATGGAACCACCCATGGACTGTAGATGGGACCACAGACCGTAGATGGGACCACGGACCATAGGTGGGGTTCCGTCATTAATCCCCAAACCTTTATAGTCTCTGATCCCACCCACGATCGACTAGTACAGTCTGTGGTTGGACCGTAGGTGAGGGTCAATAACCAGTTAGAGGGAAAGTGTTGTTAGGTTAACTTCAAATGGTGACCACTCTTAGCACAAAAGGAATTAGGCCGCCCATGAGCTACCATATGATAGATAATTGAATCCTCTTTCAAACACCACCGAGTTTGCTAAAATCCCATCTCTGAGTAAAACATTATGCCTATTTTAGTGGAGCCATGTCAGGCAGACTTGACCTACGACCCTACCTACAGTTGGTAGGTTGACCTACGGCCCGTAGGTCCCTCCATGGGTTGCCTTCAACAACTTTTAAGTTAGGGTCATTTAGGTCTTTCTCCTATGCATTGGGCACTTAAACTTTATCGTTTTATGCCTAAACTACGTCATGTTTACTCAAAATAAGTCTAATAATTTAGTCAGACATACCCAGAACCCTCATTCTCCAAATATCATCCAAATTAGAACAAAAAGAAGAGAAAGATGAATTAGTTTCTTTCAAGAACAAGAAACAAGTTTTCTTCAGTTCTAGCTCGTAGATTGAAAGATTTCTCTGTAAATTTTGTCACCAGGTACGTGGGATTTCACTAATGGATTATTTTCATCCACTAGGTCCCTAGAATTCAATTAGAGTCTTGATTCCTATATCTTTCTTAGACCTAGGGTTTCTAAAACGTTAGATAGTAGTTGTTATTTAGTTGTTAGAATATTCCTAATCAGATTACCATGGTTTTTTGGAATCATTGCTTTGTTCTTTGCATGAAACTCAAAACCCTATCTCTGTAGATTCTCTTAGTTCACGAATTACACATGCTAGGTCAGTTACACATATATACATGCTCCAGTTTTGAACATCACATTATCAGTATATTTCATCATGAACCCTATTTTGAGTTATAAATCTTGAGAAGTTTTTTTTAAAGCGAACACTTGAGTTTTAAATTGAGTTATTGAGAAAGTTAAGATGAGTTTTGAGAAAGTTTCTACAACATGATTAGTATGACAATCGAGTAAGCCATCAATGTATGAGCAATATGGTATCTAGATATACCATCAATGTTTATGTCTTATTGATTTTCCGAGTCATCTACGATCATAGTATATTATGATTTTGAATTGTTTTTGAGAAAGAGTTTTCAAGTATGAGTATCTGCATGTGAGTATTTAGAGCTATTCAATATTTCAGTCATAATGTATCATATAAATGCCTCGATTAAGAAAGTTTCATTACCAGTACTTATTGTTGCAGTTTATTTCAGTTATGTTTTATTTTATACATTCTAGTTGGGAGTAGGCTTAATACCGAGTTGGACTAGGGTCAGTCACCCTCAATTCCTAGAACTACGTGACCCCGTAGGTTGTAAGTCCCCTATGTAGGGATCAGTTTAGTGATCAAGCCAATGATGCCTCTATACCTGTGGTAGGGTATATTGGGTCCTCTCGATGGGGCGTATACATTGGACTCCACAGTTAGCTCATGTGGTTTTATGTCGGTTATTAATAACTCTCTTACTATCAAATTCTATTGCAATGACCATATTATCAGTTAAAGTCAGATTCTAGTGCATTGACCAGGTTATCAGTCACAGTTCAGTATTCAGTTTTAGCATGTATAAACTTTGTCATTGCATTCAGTTAGTTCATGCTCAATATTTTTAATAAGGTATCATGCTTATCTTATATCATTGCTCAGTTATATGCTTTGTTTAGTTATGTATATTGTTCAGCTTTATTCTATCATACATGCCTAATACCTTACAAGTACTGACCCATACTCAGCGCTACATCTTCTCGTGATGTAGGTTTAGGTCCTCAACATTCAAATCACGCATAGATCGGTTCCTGATCTCCAGTTCAATAGTATCAGTGGTGAGTCCTCATTCATCGATGACGACATACACATTATCTTTCTATTTCAGTCTTTAGTTTTGGTTTTTTCTAGATTTAGTTGGGGCATGTCCTAGCATGTCTAGTCAATTAGAGGCTCTTTTTCAGATATAGTTAGATTTAGCTTTAGTTTGGAGTTTGATATTTCAGTTGTCAATAAACTCAATGTTTATTTATTCAGATAATAATGGGTATTCCCCATCATTTTAGTTACATGATGTTTTAAGCTTCCACGCAGTACTTTATTAATTCAAATATCTCTAAGTATGCTTATGATATACCATCAGGGTTAACTTGGGGTCACTCATGATCCTAGGTCTCGTGTCCACGTCCTGGGGGGTAGCTTCGGGGCGTGATAAACACACAACCTAGGCCGACCCTGGATGTATCAACATAACCCTGTGAACTATTTGGTAGAGTCAAGATAGGAAGTTGTAGTCAACCTAGTCTTCAGTTCTAAGAATCTTTTCTCACACTCATCTGACTAGTGCAATTTGACCTTTTTCTGAGTCAACTTGGTCAATGGGGAAGCTATGGATGAAATCCTTCAACAAACCTCCTGTAATAATCGGCCAAACACAAGAAACTTCTAATATCAATTAGAGAGGTGGGTCTGGGCCAAAGTTGAACTGCCTAAATTTTTTGAGAATCCACTTGGATCCTTTTGCCGGATATCACATGACTAAGGAAAGCAATAGACTATAACTAGAATTCACACTTGCTGAACTTAGCGAATGACTGACGATCTTTCAAAGTTTGCAGAACAAGTCTCAGATGATTCGCATGCTCCTCCTCACTCCGAGAATAAATATTGATATCATCAATAAAGATGATATTGTACAAGCCTTGAATTGCCTTTTTCAAGTACCAAAACCCCTCTATGTTATGCCCTGGGGCATCAAAACAATAGGCGCAGTGTTGAGAATAATCTAGTTTTTTCGGGGGAGGATTCGACATCTCTCTTTCAATAGGACTCAAAACATTCAACGTCCTTAATTTTTGAAACAAGCTAGCATATGATTTTCCAATAGGGGGAACTCGTCTTTAGCTCCATTTTTCCTCTTGTATTCTTTTCTACGATGAAAAGAAATTCTAACGGTATTTTGGTGAATTTGCGGGGGTGGTGGATGATTTTGAGGAAGTGGTGCACGCCATTGCGGATAAGAAGGGGGAGCAATTGGTTGTGCGCTAAAAATGGGATATTGAGGGTATGTGACATGATATTGTGGAGTTTGGGAAGGAAAATAGTGTTGTGGGTGATTATCTTGGACATAGGTTCGAGGCGCTGATACAACGGTGGCTACATCTTCCCTTCTTTTCTTCCCTCCAATATTTCCAGAACCATTTTGAAGAGCTTGGGTTGTGGCTTTTAAGGCATCTTGTCTTACAATCTTTCCAGACTTGATGCCATTTTCCACCATTTCCCCAACCTTGATAACTTCGGTGAATGTCTTCCCAACTGCAGAAAGCAAGTAATGAAAGTAATCAGGTTCTTGCACTTGGAGAAAAATGTCAATCATCTCTGACTCCTTCATTGGTGGTTTAACCCTAGCAACTTGCTCCCTCCATCTAACGGCATATTCATAAAAAAATTTCATGGTCTTTTTTCTCATGTTGGCAACTGAGGAGCGTTCTGGCACAATATCAATATTATATTGGAATTGTTGCACAAAACATCGAGCCAAATCATCCCATGTATGCCAATTGGTTATATCTTGATCTATGAACCATTCAGACACAATTCCCACTAGGCTTTCCCAAAAATTGGTCATGAGCAACTCTTCTTTGCCCTTTGCACCGCTCAATTGACTGCAATATCTCTTCAAATGAGCTATGGGGTCTCCGTGACTGATGTGTCGCGAAATCGTAGGACATTTGACACTTCATAAACTATGAACTAATATTCGAATTAAGTGATATTTCAGGATTATTTTATGGGTTTGTTAATTGTGTAGGCAGAATCTGGGTTTTACAGAAAAAAGGCAGAACTGATGTCGACAAGTGAAGTTCACGGCTAATGTAACGAACCGTTAACTTCATAACGGTTCGTGGTTGAGTTCGTGAAAGTAAGGCAGAACTGGGCCCTGAAAAGATGGAAAGCAAGAACAACAAAGTAAAGATCACGGAGGGGTATACGGGACGTTGTTATTTCAACGGACCGTGATACCTACCGTGAAGTTAAACCAGTATAAAAGCAGGAAAGAGTTAAAAGAAGGTTTGAACAAGTGAAGACCACGAGTGACTTCACGAGCCGTGAATCTCACTACGGACCGTGGTGTCACTCGTGGTACATTCTAGTGACCAAGTTTGAAGACCCACTCTGGGGAAGGTCCAAGGCAAGACCACGGAGGGATTCACGGTCCATGAATCCCTTGACGGAACGTGATAGTGGCCATGACAGGGCCCGACAAATCAGTCCTAATTTGATTAGGACTCATTTTAAACATTCTATTTTGAATTACTTTAGGTCATTTTTTGGATAAGGAGGTATTATTGGACGTTACAAAAGGAAAAACGAAAAAGAAACTTGAGTTGGAGATTTCAGATTCAGATTATTGTCTTCGGTGGGACATAGTTCCTTTCGATCTTGAGACTATCAAGTGGTTGTTGATTTACTGATTATTTTTGTAAGTAATTCTTAATATGTTTTAATTATCTATGATTGATTCTTTGCAAAAAAAACATGAGTGGCTAAACGTTATGACTGGGTGTGTGGGATCTATGATGACAATCTAGTTGCGATTCCGTAAAATGAGCAAAAAGGTAATCTTTGTTTACAATTTGTAGTTTACAGCTTTCATTATCATTTTAGTATATTGAGTGCACACTTTAGACAGGCCTGTATCTGGTGTTTGTTCGAGAGAAAAGCACCAGTTGGGAAAAAGCTAAACTAAGTTGACGAATGGGAGTTAAGGTCGGATTTCGAGAGAATGGATCTTTAACATAGGATTAAATTAAGCGAAGTCCAATATCGATAACACTTTAAGTTCGAGAGAATTAGAGTGGATATTATCTAATTAGGCTGAGAAGCGTTAGATTTATCTAAGTCGCAAAGAGTCTGTAAACATTGATTTACATGACACTTAATTTACGGAAGATTGTTATAATCGCCGTCATAGTGAACACAAAACCTGGTTTCTTTAAATTGATTGAATCACCACACAACGATATCTTTTGTGAACCGTGTAATTTAGTTTTGACTGGAAGTACTTGCTGATAGAATACTTTTCAATTAAACCCAATATTACTTTCCTTGTTAATTGTTTAGGAAATAGTAACAACAATTGAGTAAATGTGATAATGAAACTTTATCTATAAAGAAATTCTCTGTGGGATCAACCTCAACTCTGGTTGAGTTCTGTAAATTGACAACGACCGTTTACACTCCTTATTTGGAGTGTAAGTTTGGACGTATCAAATTTTGGCGCCGCTGCCGGGGAATTTCAATTCAGAAGTGTTTTACTAGCTTTTATTCAATTTGTAGTTATATTTCCTAATTTTACATTTTGTTTTGTGTTTTTGTCTCTTTCAGGTGATTGCTACTGTGTATGCCAAGTACCAGGAGTAAAGGAGTTCCATTGATCCCTTACGACTCAGAACTCGAAAAGACTCTTCGAAAAATGGTGAATGCACAAGAACTTGAGGCACAAAGACAAAGGTTGGGACTAGAAGCTGAAGTCGCTGCAAGAGGTGTTCAGTAGAACGGCGGTAACAACCAACCTAGGGTGGTAGATGAGAATAGAGGAGTGGATGGATTGATCCCTCCCCAGCGCCAACCAAGAGCTCCAAGGGGTAGAGCTCAGCATCCAACGCATATGATGTATGATGAAGATGATGCAGATTTGGATGGAGCTGGAGCCACTGGAGCGATAGTATTACCTGTACTACCTCCAGGTGTTAAGTTCACAATCACCAGCACTATGATTCAATTGTTGAATCTTAACGGTATGTTCAGGGGTGCCGCTGTTGTTGATGCAAATCAGCACTTGATGAACTTTGTGGCTATCTGTAAGTCACAAGAGATTCCTGGGGTAGATGAAACAGCTATGAGATTGAGGCTGTTTCCATTGCCCCTTACGGGAGAGGCGACTAACTAGTTGAATGAGATGCCAGATGACTGTTGAAAATGAGGAGGAAATCACCGATGATGATACCATGGTGATGTATGTGAATGCTCAGGAACCTAACCCTGCATTGAGACCACAACCAATTGCTTGTTATCGCTCCATGTGGACTGTCAACAGATCTAAAGAGTTCTTCGACAATGGCATTGTGAATAAAATTGGGGGCTTCAAGAATCAAGCAATTATGCCTGAGACTAGGGTGGTGGTAGCTGATGTCAAGGCATTCTCGGACATCTATTGGATATTTCAGCTCCATCAGTTCGATTGGATGGACAATGCACCTAGTGAATACTCTAGCCACCTAACCAGAAAATTTTATTCCTTTTATGCAGCTACGTTGATGAATGTTGCGGCGGATACTGAGACCACAAAGCGTGGACAGAAAGACATGGCTAGTACCTGGGGTCCACTCAACTCAATCATAGTTAGGGGCAAATCAATAGATATTTTTGAGGGATCGATTAACAGAATGTTGTACGGCCCAGAATACTCTGCACCCGTTTCAGTTGGCCTTTTCGAGGGAAAACATCATGAGGTCACCAGTGATGCTACAATGGAAGATCAGACTTCTCGAGATAGGGTTTTACGCTGGATTGCGAAGCAAATTGCCATAGATGGAGAAAATGCAGGTTGAGTAACCACAACTCCAACACTTATCACTAAAGCTTCTTTATCCTTCCCAGCCAAGGTTTGGTGGGCTGTTGTCCGAGCGCAATTACGACTGACAGCTAATGATAACACTTTGTCCCCTTCCCTGGCCTCGTTAGTAGCATGTCTTCTGGTCGGTTACCCGGTCAATGCAGGAAGGATAATAGCAATCGAGATGAGAGACAGGGCACTAAATGAGCGAGCTGCACTTCCTTTTCCCTGTCTGATAGGGAAATTATGCCGAGGAGCGAATATTCCTCCGAACAACCTAGTTGACAGATGGGGTGAAACATTCAGACTAACCCAGGTTTCAAAAATTAAAGATGTCGCGAACCATCTCTTTGGCGCGAAATCTGCCGCTGTAGGTACTTTAGTTGTTATTCCACATGTCCCACTGGAGATCCCCCAGGCCAGTAGAGATCCAGAACAGGGGGAGCATCACAACCGTCCACAGAGGCACCACCACCCCCAACTTCAGCATCCCAGACTTCAGGTACTTTTATCACTATCCCTATGCTTTTTCTTGAGAAATTGGTTGCAGATCAGCGCCAGACCAGGACATTGGTGGACCAAATTATGCTCAGGATGCCCCAGCTGATAAAGACAAAGGTATTAGCTGCGAAAAAGGAGATCAAAGATGAGATGAAGACGGAGCTATCAGTCTTAAAGAATCGAATGGATAGTTTGGAGAACCTTGTTCAGGATCGCTTCCAGGCTACAGGTTCAGCCAATACTGAAGAGTTCAGAACCCAGTTGGCCGAAATGCACACTCAAATTGCTAACCTGGCTGAAAAGCCAGCACAAGTGCCTATTCCAGTCATGCCAGAGTCATTGATGCAAATGCTAAGTCAGGCACCTTTCACTCAAACACTCGATGACCTTTGGGGAGAACCCCCTACAAGTAAATCCGCCAAGAGAAAGAATATAACTGGATAACTTGATGAGGAAACCCCTACTGACCCCGCCAGAGAGGCAAGAAGGCAAGAAAAAAGAGCCCGTAGAGCATCAAAGAGGGAAGCTAGAGAAAAGGAAGCACTTGACCAGCTACAGCGAGATGCAGCCTTAGTTGGAGCTTCTGGTAGTGGCGTACCTGCTTCGACTAATGAGGACCACACTGATGATGTCCCGAGACCTGAGAGTGCACCCATTGATAAGGGTGCCAATGCTGATACAATGATCGGCGTCTAGAGCGCCATAAGTATGACCCCTCCTCTTAGCCTGTGTATTTGATTGTTTTATCTCAACTTTGAGGACAAAGTTCTTTTTATTTAGGGAGAAGGGTGGTCAGCAGCCGGCCATAGCGGGTATTTTATGTGTTGAGCTGTGCAACAGCTACTCTGTGAATATTGAAGACCCGAACATGAGTTTGACTGTTAGGATCTTTAGATGACATCTTAGATACAGATATGTTGAAAATGGCTAATCTGACAAATTAATTGGTGAACCAAGAAACTAAAAAAATGCAATCTTGTGTAGTATGTGAGTAAGTTTTGGTTGAAGTCTAACACTAGGAGCAGAAACTAGAACTTGCCTAAGTAGTCTTGCTTGAATCTGAAAATAACCGGATAGGAAAGGATCAGTAGGCCATTTTTGTTAAACCAGTAAAAAGCCAAAAATAAAGGAACCAAATGAAAAGCTTATCACTTGAACCCAATTTGAGCCTTAAATCAATCTTTGTTCCTACCCAATATATATCAAACCCTTGGTTCTCCGAAGGTACGCGATATCACAACTCAGGCCAAAAGCCTAAGTTGAGGGTGATTATAATTCAAAAAAAAAAAGGGGAAAAAGAAGGTTCAACCAGTGAGCTGAGTTAAAAAAATGTATATATATATAATAATAGCTACTGGGTCAAGCTAAAATAAAGAAAAAAAGAGAATCACTTAGAAAAGAGTTTGTGAAAACGAAACTTTGGGAAACCAAGGAATTAGTCACTCACGAAACCAAATATGCACTCCCTAACCCCGAACCTATGTTACAAGCAAATAAAGTCCTACAGTGATCCTATTCCGGGTGTTGAAAGAGAAAGTGTAGAAAGCAAGGGCAAGCCTATGGTAGTTTGTTGTTAGTGTTAGAAATTTATTGAGAGCGTGAGAGTAATACTCAGTCCCTACCATTATGAGCGAGGGACTTCTTTGGTGTGAGGACACAGTGGTTGTGTTTGAAGGTAGATTGTGTGAGTTGATAATTCGCAGGTATAAGCATGAATGACTATGAGTAATGAGATGTCATGTATTGATCCTTACATGTTAGATTCAGAGGTTTGGGGACACAAATTATACTTGAATTAGTTGCTGCATAGCGTCATAAATCTGGAAATGAATTAAGGGCTAATTGTATTTGTTTATTTTCTCATCACTTGAGGACAAGTAATGGTTCTAAGTTGAGGGTGTTGATGTGCCGCGAAATCGTAGCACATTTGACGCTTTATAAACTATGAACTAGTACTGGAATTAACTGATATTTCGGGATTATTTTATGGGTTTGTTAATTGTGTAGGCAGAATCTGAGTTTTACAGAAAAAGAAGCAGAACTGATGTCGACAAATGAAGTTCACGGCTAATGTAACGAACCGTTAACTTCATAACGGTTTGTGGTTGAGTTCGTGAAAGTAAGGCAGAACTGGGCCCTGAAAAGATGGAAAGCAAGAACAACAAAGTAAAGATCACGGAGGGGTATACGGGACATTGTTATTTCAACGGACCGTGATATCTACCATGAAGTTAAACCAGTATAAAAGCAGGAAAGAGTTAAAAGAAGGTTTGAACAAGTGAAGACCACGAGTGACTTCACAGGCCGTTAAACTCACTACGGACCGTGGTGTCTCTCGTGGTACATTTCGGTGACCAAGTTTGAAGACCCACTCTGGGGAAGGTCCAAGGCAAGACCACGGAGGGATTCACGGTCCGTGAATCCCTTGACGGAACGTGATAGTGGCCGTGACAGGGCCCGACAAATCAGTCCTAACTTGATTAGGACTCATTTTAAACATTCTATTTTGAATTATTTTAGGTCGTTTTTTGGATGAGGAGGTATTATCGAACGTTACAAAAGGAAAAATGAAAAAGAAAATTGAGTTGGAGATTTCAAATTCAGATTAGTGTCTTCGGTGGGACATAGTTCCTTTTGATCTTGAGACTATCAAGTGGTTGTTGATTTACTGATTATTTTTGTAAGTAATGCTTAATATGTTTTCATTATCTACGATTAATTCTTTGCATAAAAACATGAGTGGCTAAACGTTATGACTGGGTGTGTGGGATCTATAATGATAATCTAGTTGCGATACCATAAAAAGAGTAAAAAGGCAATCTTTGTTTACAACTTGTAGTTTACAGCTTTCATTATCATTTTAGTCTATTGAGTGCACACTTTAGACAGGCCTATATCTGGTGTTTGTTCGAGAGAAAAGCACCACTTGGGAAACAACTAAACTAAGTTTATGAATTGGAGTTAAGGTCGGATTTCGAGAGAATTGATCTTTAACATAGGATTAAATTAAGCGAAGTCCAATATCGGTAACACTTTAAGTTCGAGAGAATTAGAGTGGATATTATCTAATTAGGCTGAGAAGCGTTAGATTTATCTAAGTCGCAAAGAGTCTGTAAACATTGATTTACTTGACACTCAATTTACGAAAGATTGTTATAATCGCCGTCATAGTGAACACAAAACCTGGTTTCTTTAAATTGATTGAATCACCTTACAATGATATCTTTTGTGAACCGTGTAATTATGTTTTGACTGGAAGTACTTGCTGATATAATACTTTTCAATTAAACCCAATTTTACTTTCCTTGTTAATTGTTTAGGAAATAGTAACAACAATTGAGTAAATGCGATAACGAAACTTTATCTGTAAATAAATTCTCTGTGGGATCGACCTCAACTCTAGTTGAGTTCTGTAAATTGACAACGACCGTTTACACTCCTTATTTGGAGTGTAAGTTTGGACGTATCAAATGTTGGCGCCACTGCCGGGGAATTTCAATTCAGAAGTGTTTTACTAGCTTTTATTCAATTTGTAGTTATATTTCCTAATTTTACGTTTCGTTTTGTGTTTGTGTCTCTTTCAGGTGGTTGCTACTGTGTATGTCAAGTTCCAGGAGTAAAGGAGTTCTATTGATCCCTTACGACTCAGAACTCGAAAAGACTCTTCGAAAAATGGTGAATGCACAAGAACTAGAGGCACAAAGACAAAGGTTGGGACTAGAAGCTCAAGTCGCTGCAAGAGGTGTTCAGCAGACAGTGCTAACAACCAACCTAGGGTGGTAGATGAGAATAAAGGAGTGGATGGATTGATCCCTCCCTAGCGCCAACCAATAGCTCCAAGGGGTAGAGCTCAGCATCCAGCGCATATGATGTATGATGAAGATGATGCAGATTTGGATGGAGCTGGAGCCACTGGAGCGATAGTGTTACCTGCACTACCTCCAGGTGTTAAGTTCACAATCACCAGCACTATGATTCAATTGTTGAACCGTAAGGGTATGTTTAGGAGTGCCGTTGGTGATGATGCAAATCAGCACTTGATGAACTTTGTGGCTATCTATAAGTCACAAGAGATTCCTGGGGTAAATCAAACATTAATGAGATTGAGGCAGTTTCCATTGTCCTTTACGGGAGAGGCGACTAGCTTGTTGAATGAGATGCTAGATGACTCCATCAGAATTTGGAATGAGCTGAAGGAAGCTTTCCTGGAACGATTCTTCCCAGAATCAAAAGAGCTACAGATGAAGGACGAGATTAGTACACACAAGCAACTACCAGGAGAAGCCATGCATGATACTTGGTAGAGGTTTAGCCAAAAGTTAAAGAAATGCCCCAACCATGATCTTACCGAAAGATATCTTAAACAGGCCTTTTATAGGTCTCTGAATTATGTTACTAAACCTGTTGTTGATGCAGTTTGTGGAGGCTCATTTATGAGGAAGCCATTTGCAGAAAGCATGCAGCTATTAGATGAGGTCTCAAAGAACAACAGAGCATGGTACACCAGAGATGCGGAGGTAGGAGAGCTCGGGTATACATTTGAGCTTTCAGCTGATCAAAGGAAGAGAAAAGAAGAAAGGGACCAAGACATGACACATATGAGGACTCAAATAGACTTGCTCACAAAGCACATTGTTGCCAAGTCTGAAAAGGTGAATGTTGTAGGACAACAACACAGGTATGAAGATCAGGATCTTGATATTGATGAGGAAGCTAACTATTTGGGAAATCAAGGAGGTTTCTGGAATTATAACTCTGGAAATCAAGGTTACAATTCTGGAAATGCAGGTCAGAGCTATGCTAGGGATGATCATTATGAAAGGCCAGCAAATAGAGATCAAGGAAACTGGCAAAACAGAGAGGGGTATAGGAATGACCGCAATGGTGTATATGTACTTCCAGGTAATAGAGACCGGGTGAGTGATAGTTCTAACGGGTCCAAGCTGGAAGACATGATGGCTAAGGTACTTCAAAAGGTTGAGTTAACCGATGCAGGGGTGAAAGAAATAAAAGGTGACTTCTCGAGCATGAGTTAGTTGGTGGACTCTCACACCACCTCCATTAAACAAATAGAGCAGTAGTTGGGGCAACTCTCAGCCTCAATGAATCTGAGAAAGAACGGATCACTACCAAGTGACACCATTCAAAATCCCAAGAAGGAAGGACACTGCATGGCCATAGCCACTAGGAGTGGTAAAGTTCTTTCTAACCCTATTTCTGCAGGTACTAAGTATGAACAAGTCTTGGAGCAAGCTGGCAGAGAGGAGGATGAGAATATACAGGTAGATGATCAGGGAGAGGCTCAACAATCTCAACCTACAGCACAACTTTCGAGAGAAAAGAGAAAGAGGTTTAGGGATACCTGCCTTTACAGCAGATTCCCAACTTTTATGTTTCATCCCGGCTTTAGGCGACTTGACTATGTCTTTTAGTCTCGTACTTTACTCACTTGAATATTTTTGAAACACATTTCGATCGAACCCGTTGAGGGTTGCCTACGTATCGTGTTGAACATGAATCAGATGATTACGTAGTTCGTAAAGATAATAATAATAATATTCTTTTTAAATATATGTACATGAGTTGACCAAAAGCAAATCATTTTCATTCATTTTCAAATATTCTTAACACAATGATTTGAATAAAACATAAAAATAGAAATAGCTAAGACTACGATAGACTCAAAAATGATTAACGAAAGAGAGAGAAAAAAAACAAAAAAAACAACAACTAATAACTAAGAAAATAAAACAGACTGGGAAAAAAGCTAAATCCTCGGATCTCAATCATCCCCAAGACCCTTTAAATCCTAGCCAAGGCTTTTGGTAGATTTGGAGCAAGAACGCGTGCCTGTCGGCCTAATCTCTCATCATTCTGGTGTAAATAACCATCATAAACATCATTGAGCGCATCCCTGAGTTGAAGCACTCGATCTCTGGCTTCATTCATATTGTCATAATAATTTTGTAACCAATGTCGAGTAGTATTGACTTTATGCGTCAAATTCTCCCTCTATTCGTAGAGCTCTTCAATTTGAAGGTAGAGTGCATCTAGCTCGGCTATCCTTTGACCTCTCTCAACCTCACATTCTGCCTGATAAGCACTGAAATGCCTTGCTATTTCCCTTTCCCATTCCATATAAGCCTTTAATTTATTCTGGAGTCTAGACTGTACGCAGATAAGTTGGACCTTTTCTTTTTTATACTCCTTCTCTTGTTGCTCCATATCGCTTGTGACGATGCCCAAGTCTTCTTGTAAGGTCAGAATGGTAGAGCGATGTTTTCTAACTCTCACTTCAAATATCGCATCACGTTGGGCCAACTCCTCTTTAGCATTCTTCAGGTCATTACTCAGGACATCCAGAGTAGATCTATAGCTTCTTTCAACTTCGTGGCAAGCTTGCTTAATCCTAACCTCAGTTTCTGCTTCTCGATCTGTAGGTCCTTTCAACGATCCTTCTGGCAATACCTTAGGAGGGGGTTGATCATTAACCCATTCTAAGTATGCTTGGTCCACCTCACCCTTGGTGCGATCCTCCACCTTATCGCGGGGACTTGAGAGCATGCATCCCCTCCAAATCTTGAATATCTTTGATTTCCTTTAAGGAATCTCGGGATGAAATTCATACATGAATTCCCGCATATCTTCATTAGGTGGTAAAAACTGGCGTCGACCAAGTTGTCGCATAACTCTAAGTGGCACGTAAGGTTGGACACCTCGAAGACCCATTAGGATGATGAACGATCGAAAGGTAGACATGTATATCACCTCGGCTGATGGAAACCAATGATAATTCCACACAATCTTGTCAGCAGTCAGATTATTGAGGTATTTCTTCCAAGCCTCAATACCCTTCAGAAAACTATGATCTTTAATTCTTTCCTTGTGGCCCCCAATGTAATCATTCCATTCTACTTTGAAGTCCACTACATAAGGGTGATGACGAATGTGCTCAATTATCCATAGTTGTAGTAACATATTGCATCCCTCAATGTAATCTCCTCCATTCTTGTAAACTGTCAAAGCGTGGTAGATGTCTGCTAGAATCATGGGTACGAGGGTGATATTAGGCTTTTTCTCAAAAGTTGTAATGACTGCAGCCAAATTTATGTTGATCTTTCCTCCCTTTTTGGGAAACACTATGATCCCCAAAAAGCTACTGTGAAGGCATCATAACTATGTGCTTTCTGGGTCAAACGATATCCATTATTACGAAGTTTCTTTCCATATAACTCGAACCCATCCTTTCGCCCATATCTTTTGTACAAAAATTCTAACGGAACCCATCTGTTATCAAGGCAACCACCTATTTCATTCTCATTTATGTGCAATAACTCTAAAAACCTCCTACCATTGATATGTTTTGGTATCATAGGCTCTTCTTCGTGAAGATTTTTATCCCTTCCTATGAATGCGCCTATCTCCTCCAGTGTGGGGGTGAGTTCAAAGTCAGAAAAGTGGAATACATTTTTTTCGGATCCCAAAAATGAACTAGTGCTTCTATCAAGTCCCATCGTGGCTCAACATACAAAAGGCTTCGTAGAAATCCCAAGCGTTTGAACACCACTCCTTTCCCATAATTCGTCATATTTTCATACCATGTATACAAAAGCGTCGGAGCCTTATCTAATATCATGACGCGAGGTGATTGATCCTCCCTTGGCCTCTTATCTCCCTTTCCATATGGATTCATATTTTCCTATATTATCATAATGACAAATTAGGACTTAATAAAACACATTTTTATTTTTTTGATAAAATAAAAAAATAAAATAAATATTATTGTATATAATAGTAAAAACATGATTGGACACTAGGAGGAAAACAAATCATCACATTTTTTTTATCCTAGTATATATTTATAAAGAAAAAAAATATCATATTAAATAATCTGAGTAGAGTTGAAAGGAGAAAACAAAATTAGTAAAAATTTCTTCTCTTTTTTTTTTCTTCTAAATAATAATTATTATAAGAAGAATGATTGGGAAAAAAAACACATAAAAAATAAATAATAAACACTCAAATCTTTTTGTTGTAGTCTAAACCCCTCTTATTAGATAATCATGCTAGACTTTTAAAATAGTATATTTAGTTTTAAGAGTTTGACGTTATTTATGACTTCGTCAAATTGTTGGGACTCCACATCAAGATTAGATGATCAATAATGGTTGAGGAATAGATTGGATGGACAAATCGGGTATCAATTCAAATTGCATGTCATGATCAATAGAGTCAGTTACCACACTCAGATAAGTTCTTCTTTCTTTCTCTCTCTAAAAGAGATTTTTCATCGAATCATTTTCTTCTATTCTTGTGTAGTATATATGTATATATATATATATATATATATATTTGTTCCCCCTTTTCATCACTTGGTTTCACATATCCTTGAGTTGAGTTTGTGTCAAGAAAGTGAGAAAGGATTTCAAGACTGGCTACCAACTTTCTGGATTGTACAAGGCAAAGCATCAGGCCAATGGGTTATCATCTATCGACAAGTTTTGGATTCTGAAAAGTCCACAATTTAATGAAAGCTAAACAAGGAGTATTGTGGAATTAAGGCGGATATGGGATTTAAGTCCCTCAAAGTAACCAAATTTGGGTGCATACAGTCAATCAATAACGAGCAATGGCCGGTTGGAAATAAGTAAATATGACAAGTGCTAGTAATCCTCGTCAAAAGGCAAAACCACAAATCAACCACCACGTTTTTAAACTCACAAATTTTCTTTGTTGAAGCAGGGGCACAATTTCTTTCAAGATCAAAGATCCAAAAACCGGGATGTTCAATTTAGTCTACAAAGAGCTAAATGGCAACATTGCACAAAGATTTATAGTCCATATGGGGGTAAGTCTATTGTTTATATTATTAGTTTATTAAACGTAGTATAACAAGGATCCTCCTGAATAATGGGACGTAGTATAACAAGGACCCTCCTGAATAATGGGACATAGTATACCAAGGACACTCCTGAATAATGGGACGTAGTCTAGCAAGGAACCTCCTGAATAATAGGACTAGCAGGACCCTCCTGGATAAAGGGACTGGACTAACATAATTTAATTTAACTAGTTCATCATGACGAATGAAGTAGGTTTTACATGCATAAGCCCTCTGAAGAGTACCTTACAACGAAGCTCGAGTCATTCAGAGTAGCGAAGCAGAGCTAAGCACCGTCTTTCATTTTCCTCACAAAATTTTCTTTATTATAAACTGGGGAAAATTTTTGTGTTATTACTTTTGTTTGTTTTAATTTCAGGAATCCGCTTGTAGAATAAGGGCAATCCATATTTCAAGTTCAGGATCTTATCTAGAAGGGAGTCAACTCTCAAGCTCATGTTCAATTAAAGTGGCGAGAGCTCATCTTAAGAACAAGGTCGATATCCAAGTCCAAGTAGAAAGAACCTACCTAGAGAGAGGCATTTACTTTCGAACTCACTCAAGATGAAAATCAATATCTCAGAACTTGAGAAACATGAAGACCTATATCAAGATTCAAGAGTAGCTGCATAGCTAGAGTCTGATACTTGTATCTTCCTTTAATTCTTTGTTTTTCATATTGGTGTAATAATAGGAGCCGCGAACTGAAGCCTCGACGGAACCTCACTCAACTTCTAACTCATTATCTCATCTTCTTGAACTACATGTGACCTGATTCCCTTATAACCCAGGATATATAGGCTGTCCAAAACTAGGACTCGATCACATATTTTTCTTTTCAAATAAGAGTCCGATCAAAACTTGTCATGCTATCTACTTCTTTGTCTGAAAACTCTTCGTGTTTCCAGTCAAAGAGGGGCAAATTGTAGACACATAATTTTTGGCCAAACCTAAAATTTTATACCATTTTTAGAGCTGAAATATTTTTATAAATATATATTAAATATTTTGACTTTTAACTTATTTTATTAACTTTATTTTTAAAAGATTTGAAAATAACAAAAATAGAATCACTTTTTAAGATAAGTTTTATTTTTCAATTGTTTAAAAAGAAATGAAAGATTACACAAAAAAAAATCTATATTATTTTAAAATTAATTTTTTATAAGTAAGCTTGTATTATTATTATTTTATTTTTTTTACTAGCTATTTGACTTTTTCTAATTAGTTTTTTATTTTAAAATAATTAATTGATATTTTATTATAGTTAATTATTATTCTTTTAAAAGTAAAATAAAACTAAAAAGTAAAGTAAAAAATAACGTAAATAATATAACTTCCCATACCCCACAACTCCCATATACTCGCCCCTATACTACTATGTCCCCACAAAACCATCAACAACTAACATACACCCCTATACACACACGACTAAAAATAAATAAATCAGTAACCCAAAAAGAGACCCACACACCCACATATCTAAAAAAAAGAAGAGAGAAACGTATCCTATATATATACCACACAACATACTAATAACGGAGACGGAAGGATCACAAAGAAAGAAAAAAAACAAAAGCAAAGAGAAGAAAAAGTGAGTTTTATTTTGTGAATCTTCCCCTAACAAAAAAGGATTTAGTGGTCATATCAAACATGATGTATCCCTTATGTATTGATGAATAACCAATATGCACTGCTGGCTTGGATCTAGGCATCATCTTGTCATGCTCACTGAGATTGTTAGCAAAACACATACATCCAATTGTCCTTAAGTGTGACAACAAATGTTTACTACCATACAACTTTTCGTAAGGAGTTTGATGGTTCAAGACACTACTAGGGACCCTGTTAATGAGATGAACAACATCTAGAACACAATTCCCCCAATATTTCACAGGAATATGTGCTTGAAGTCTCAGTGCCCTTGTTATCTCAAGAAGATATCTATGTTTCCTTTCAGCTACTTCATTTTGCTGAGGAGTATATGGACAAGGTCTCTGATGAACCATTCCTAAATCCTTAAACATGTTTTCACATACTAAGTTGACAAACTCAATGTCATTGTCAGTTCTTATGACCTTAACAAGAATTGTCAAATTGCTTCTTAACATACTAAAGAAACACTTGCAAAGACACACACACATCATATTTATGTTTGAGCAGAAACAACTAGGTCATTCTTGAAAAATCATTAACAATAGTAAGAAAATACTTGTTACCATAAAATGTAGTTGTATTATAAGGATCCCAAAGATCAACATGTATCAAGTCAAAACAAGCACTACTTTTAATACTACTTGAAGGGAAACTAAGTCTAGTTTGTTTACCATATGGGCAGACTAGACACTTAGACACTTGACACTGACTTTTTTATTCATATCAAAGATCTTAGCAAGTACTATAGAGGACACATGTCCTAATGTTTGATGCCACAACTCCATGTCAGAAGCAATTTGAGTTATAGCCAAGGCACCATCTCTTCTACCAATTGCATGTGTCTTTGTATATAAGCATCCTACCTTTTCAACAACCTTCGTCACCTTCCCACTGTAAAGCTCTTGGAAAATACAGAAGTTAGGGAAGAAGGTGACTGAGCAACCTAGTTCCTATGTTAGTTGGCTTACAGACATCAAGTTATACTTGAATTCTGGTAGGTAGAATACATTTGAAATAACATTGTTGTCCGATAGAAAACATGAACCAACTCACCTGAATGGTATCACCATTGGGCAGATATACAGTCTTAGGGATATCTAGTTTTGTCACAGAGCCTTTGATAAACATGTCCAAATTAGGGACCATGTGATTTGTAGCACTAGTGTCTATAATCCATTTACTATTATTTGTAGATACAAAGAAAGTTTTACATGCAGTGTGAGCAACAAGTGTAGCCTTGCAGTCAAGTTCTTTCTTGTGCTGATAGCTCTTAAGAATATGGTCATATTGGTCATTTGTGAATGTACAACCCTTAAGCAACGGCTTGACCTCCAACTTAGCATGACTTGCTTGTTGTCTATGATGGCTTGAACTCTCACCACGTTCAATCTGAGTTATTATCAAGTTTCTCTCCCCAGCCTGGTGCATGTACATTAGCATTGACTCCATAAGAGAAGTGAGCTTGACTAAATGAGTTATGATCAGGGGAAGCACCTTGTATATTCCTTTTAGACTTGAAATCAGGTAGATAGCCAACTACCCTATAACAAAATTCTTTGTTGTGACCTTTACACTTACAGAAGTCACAAATCAGTAATGAATTCTTCTTGAACCTCTGGTTGACACCTGAAGTAGTGCCAATTTTAGAGTACATGGCGATAGGTTCAATGCTTACTGAACCCAGCCCCATACTGCTGGTGTGAGACACCACTGCCTTTTGAATTTAATCCCGTACTATCATAGCATATGCATGATTAATGATTGGTAATGGATCCATCATCAAAATTTGACTTCTAGCTTGATGATAGGATTCATTAAGTCCCATAAAAAATTGATAGAGTTTCTGCCTACTCATATGTGCTACAAAACCCTAGACTTATCACAATTACAACTTGGAGCATGGACTAAAGCTTCAAACTCATCCCATAAGGTTTTGAGATTAGTGTAATAAACAGAAACTGAGGATGTGCCATGTTGTAGAGAAGCAATATCTTTGTAAAGACTATAGGTTCTTGACCCATCTACCCTGTCAAACCTTTCTTTTAGGTCATTCCAGACTTGTAAGGCACTGGTTGCAAAAGCAATACCACTAAGAAGGATTTTTGAAACTAAGTTCATCAACCAGGACAATACAATTGCATTAACCCTCTCCCATTTCCCCCCACAATTCTTCAATATACAGTTATTTCCTACATGATCCATCAACCATCCTATTTTGTTTCTTCCTAACATAGCAAAAGTCATAGACCTACTCCATAATGTGTAGTTCTCAACTCCTAGAAATTGAAACAAAATCAGACTAACTCCACTTATATTAGTAGGACTGAGAAAAAGAGGGTGATTGTAGTCAATACCTTGATTGGTGATTAAACCTGCACGCATAGGCATAGATCCACCTGTATTTTCACCATTGTTGTGACCTTGAGACTGATCTTCAGTTGATCTATCACTTGGCATTTTAACTGAATCTTCGACAAACACCTTGTTGCGAAAAAAAGAAAAACAACCCAATTAGCTATGGAATCGCAATGCAATTGAATCCAGATCTACAGCTACTGCTTGTGCAAATCAGTGAACGCAATCCTTTGATCTTCAAATCGAATCGCCTGCCACAGTAAACACTGTGTATGGCTCTAATACCATGAAATTAACTGTAAAGCTTCAACAGAAAATTGAAGAGAAGAGAAGCTCTGTTGATTTGAACACAAAGGCTAAGTAATACATCAGTAGAATCATCTATTCATAGTTCTCAATCACACACTTTGTAACTAACCTAATAACTAACTTTCTGATAGTTTGTTATAACCGACTAGTTATAATGACAATATTACCCTTAACTACTTTTAACTGTCTAACTTTCCTACACATTGCTACAACTGATCATATCTCATTATTATCTTAATGGTTTGCGAACTAGAAATCCTATTGATTGTGGGGAAGGTATCAGGCACCCTTCGAGTTTCATTTTTCCAGCACGGTCACATGATTGACTATTATAGCACGGTCACTTGATTGACTATTATATGGCTTGAATTGAATTTTGGATATATTATACTTATGAACTTTATAAAAGTGTTTATTACACGTATTCTTTAATTTATTATAAAATTGTCTTGTTTTATTAGTGTGTGGTGTATTGGTAGCACCACTTTTCAACCTTACCACAAATTATTTATATCTTTATATTTCAAAACTAAAATTAGTGTAATGTTCTTCAAGTAGCAAAAATTTTCTATTATTATTGTGGGCCTAATCATGTTCCTAACTATTTAATTCAACGAAATTAAATTAATTATTAAAATGATTTGAAAACCCAATCTTTTGGTAACAGGCAAAGGGTTATAAAATATTTTGTTAAAAGGTAATCATCTTTAATTGAAAATTCTTATTAAAATTCATCACTAAAAGATGCAAAAAAGTTGCATGTTTTATTCTACTTTATTTTAATTCTTCTAAAGAAAAATGAACACAATTTTATTAAGTATACACAATGGGAAAGTAACTTAATTCACTAAAACTAAATTTCAACCAAATATTATTAATTACATAGCATAGAACATTAAGCTTCGCATTTTTATCAAGAACAAAATAAAAATTGGACTTTTAAGCATGCAAGAAATAATTACATGTTATACTAATTTTACTCTATATGTAATAATATAAAAATTATAAACCTATTTCATATTATAATACCAAAAATTAAACACACATAAATTTGATCAACTTCATAACATTGGAATCATATCTTATATAATTATGAAATCAAACCATACAATGAAAATTAAATGTTACTTTTTGTGAAAATTGATTCACGACAACAAAGCAGCTACAATATAATATATTAATTTCAAAAGTTAACAAAAATTAAATTTAGGTCCATGAGCGAAAATCTCAAGACTTCAACATTATTTTCTTTGTTTTTGGAGGGTAGGTTGTGTATGTGGTGAATATGTGATGTTTATATTTGTATTTGGGGTTTTTTATTCCGTGTACTTTGTGGTTGTACTCTCTTTTTTTTTTTAGTGGAAAAAATTTGTGTGTTGTTGAGTGTATATCTTCTTTGTCTGTTGTGTAAGTGTGTATGTAGTACATGAGTTTCCTTTTTTGGCAGAAATTGGTGTGTGGGTGAGGTAATTGGGGATGGTTAGGTTAGTAATTTTGAATGGGGTAGTGAGGTGAGGTAATTGGGGATGGTTAGGTTAGCAATTTTTAATTTAAAAAATATATTTTAAGAAAAATTAAATATATGTAAAAATTATAAAAGTATTAGTTAATTATTTTGAACTAATAAAAATATAAAAAGCTAAATAGCTAATCTTAAAATATAATTAAGAAACACTCTCTTATTTGTTAAATCTAAATTAAAAGAAATATATATTTTTGTAAATATCTTTTCTTTTGAAGAAATTGGAAACAAAATTTATCTTAAAATGTGATTCAAATTCTTTTATTGTTGTTTTCAAATCTTTTAAAATAAACTTAATAAAATAGGATCAAAAAGTAAAATATTTAATTTAAATTTTAAAAAATTATTTAAGCACTAAAAATGGTATAAAACCTTAAGTTCGATAAAAAGTCACATGTCTACAGTTTGCCCTTCTTTGACTGGAAACACAAAGAGTTTGCAGACAAAGAAGTAGACAACTTGACAAGTTTTGACTAAAATCTTATTTGAAAGAAAAAATATGCAATTGAGTCCTAGTTTTGGACGGCCTGCATATCCCGGGTTATAAGGGAATAACGTCACGTGTAGTTCAAGGCGAGGAAATGATGACTTAGAAGTCAAGTGAGGTACCATCGATGCTTCAGTTCACGACTCCTGTTTTTACGTGAAAATGAAAGACAAAATATTTAAAAGAATACAACTACAAGACCCTATCTATGTAGCTTCTCTTGAAACTTGACTTGGGTCTTCATGCTTCTCGAGTTGTGAGATATTGATTTTCATCTCGAGTGAATTTGAAGGTAAACACCTTTCTCTAGATAGTCTCCTTCTACTCGGACTTGGATATTAACCTTGTTCATAGTGTGAGCTCTTGCTACTTCAATTGAAAATGAGCTTGAAAGTTGAAGTAACACCCCAAAAATTTTTAAGCTAAGGCCCGGACTATTGTTTATTTGCATATAAGGTCTTATCAGGTGTTCTTAAATTGCCCATATATGTAAAAGGTAAATTCTTTAGTGTGTGAATGATTTTGAATATCAATTAAGGTCACTAAAAACTCCTAGCACAAAGTTCAGTTGAAAGTTTCCTTACCGATTAAGTTTTGATGTAAGATTTTATTTGGGTCAACTTTAAACGACCATATCTCTTAGAATAAAAAGAGTCGAATTAAAAGGTATTTTAATTTTCTTTCCAACACCACCAATTTCGCATCAATCCAAGTTTCGAGTAAAACATTATGACCATTTTAGTTACCTGGTACAGTGCACTGACGAATTAGCCGACGGAAAAATATTAAACAGGGTCATTTGTGTCTTTTTACATATAAGAAACCCCTAAATGAATTTCTGGACTAATTAGAGACCCAAAACAATCATATTTTCATCTCTTAATCCATCATTCTCTTCTCTCTCAAACCCTAAGACAAAACCTTTAGGAAAAATCAAAGTAGGAGACTTCATTCAAGATTCTTTCAATCCTTTCCAAGATTCTTCTTCAAGGCAAGTCTTTCTCCAAGAATTCCATTCTTTCCAACTCAGATTCCCCCATACAATTATGAATCACTAATGAAAATCATAATTCTTGGCCATAGAGTTTCAAGAAACTAATTCAAGAAATCTCAAGAAAGATTTTCTTGATTTTTCTCCTTCAAGCTAGGATTTCAAGGCTTCTAATCAAGTTCTTCTCAAAGATTCTTCAAAGAACCTTGTTCTTATAGGTTTGTAAGGCTATCATAGTGTTGGACTAGTTCGTTCTCACGCCCTACATCTACTTTCAAATAGGTAAAAAATTATTCTACGATTCTATCCCTAGATTTGAGTATTCTTGAGATAAATTGATTTTGAGTTCATGTTTCTCTTTGAAATTCTATTCATAATTATTGAATTTCTATATATTATTCATTAAGATTTTTAAGTTGATTCTTTCATGTCTATATTTCAACGTGAACCCTATGAATTGAGTATTCTTGAGATGAGTAGTATCATTGAGTTCTAAGTTCTTAAGTTTCTGAGTATTTAGTTTTCTATATTGTTATTGAGATCCTTGAGTTGAGTTGTTCATGTCTATTTTCAGGATGAACCCTATTTTGAGAATCCTTTAAAGCCAACATTTTTGTTTTAAACTGAATTTTAAGAAAGTAAAAAGGAGTTTGAGAAAAAGTTTTAAAACATGATTAGTATGACAGTCGAGTATGTCATCAATGTTTAATCAGTATGGTATATAGATATACTATCAATGTTTATGCAGTATGACTTCCCAAGTCATAAATGATAATATCACAATATGATTTTGATATATTTTTGAGAAAGAATTTTCAAGTGTGAATTGAGTAAGAGTATTAGGGAACTAAGAATTCCCGAAGGTATCAATTTTTACATTAATAAAATAGAAACTTTGTTTTCTAAATGAGTTATGAGTTGAAAGATATTTCAAGAGCAGTTACCTCTTTTAAGAGGATAGTTTGAGAAATTATGTCAAACAAGAGGAAGAGAATGTTTTTAAACATTGAGCATGAGTATATATTAATGGGAGAAGTATTGAGCGCCAATAAGGAGATGAGTTTAGACAACTCAGATTCCTCATAAACCATACATGCCAACATGGGTAAAAGATCATACTTTTTAGATGAATCATTAGTGTCTTTGGGCAGAGCTTAGTGGATCCACGTAGTTGAGTTTTTCTATACTCTGTAAAGGTATATGACAGTTCTAGCAGCATGGGCGAGACGTTGTATCATCACCTAGCTCATAGTGATGGTTGTTGGTTAGAAAATCTCCCAAATAGAGTTAAAAGTATATTTTTATTATATCACTTAATATGTTAAGTTTAGAGATGAGTAACTATTTTGTATGTTTTCAATGATTTAACTCCTTTACTTCTTTACATTCACCTTGAGTACATTGTTATCTATTGCGATCATTTCTTTTAGTTATTTATTATTCAGATATATTACATACTCATACATTCAATGTACTGATGTCATTCGACCTGTATCTTTTAATAATGCAGATACATGTTTTTAGGATCCTCAACAATAGTCTATTCAGATCCTTTCATCCACTCATCAACTTTTGAGTAAAGCCTCCTTGCTTCTGGAGGACTCCAGTTTTTTGAGTTATTAGTGATAGTTTTTGAGGAGTCATGGGTCTTGTCCCGATTCTCATCTTCATACAGTAGAGGCTTCATAGATAGAAAATTTTGGATAGTCTTTTAGTTTCATATATTTTATTTAAAACTTATATTTCACACTTAGTATATTCAGCGAAGTTTTGAGATTCAATAAACTATTTTTTAAATGTTTCATTCAATTTGATGCTGATGTATCCTTAAGTAGTCTTCTGCTTGTAGTTAGCCAGGATGACGGTTCTCTTGGGGGCTAACAATGATTCTCGAGTGCCGGCCACATCCAGGTTATAGGCTCGGGTCGTGACAAACTTGGTATAAGAGCACATAGTTCAAGTGTCCTAGGGTGTCTATGAAGCCTTGTCAGTAGGATCTTATTTATGATTGTGAGGGCCCCACTTCTATAAATGAGGGACTACTGACATTTAAGAAAAGTTGCATTTCTTTCATACTCTAAATTGTGCAGTAGAGCTGTGTCATAAGGAATTTACTCTAACTTGTGCGTTCCTCTTATCCATTCGACTACCCCTCATACTCAAGGTAGTTGAAAAGCAAAGCTGATGAGTCCACAATTTGGACTCATTTAGGGCCATATTTTGATACAATTAGTGTCCTCAAATGCATATTTTGTCTCAATATCTGAAGAAAATCGTTTCAGTTATTTGGAGTTTGAGGCAAAGCATGGACATTACTAGGCAAGAAGGAACAAGGCAGCTGAAAAGAACGAAGAAATGAAGGCCTGAAGATCACCGAGCCTAGTTGGCGAGTCACCGATCGGCCTGGAGATCGCCTTTTGTTCCAGTGCGCTAAGCCCTGAAGGAAAAGGTCAAGTGGGCGATGAAATGTAGCAGTTGGCATGTCGTGGAATAGTTCCGTGAAGCAGTACCATATCGCCCAACGACTCAAAACACAAAAAGGCTAAAGGGTAAAGAAGGAAAACGATGAAATTGACCAAACGACGGATCGTCGAATGTATTTGTGATCCCGACTAACTTCACTGAAAGGTCCTTCGCAACACATTTTCAAACACTATAAATACTTGTTTAAATTTATAGCTTAGTATCATATCACTATTATTCTTAGAACTTTTTACAGTTTTTGGAGAGTTTAAGTTTTAGAGGGTTTTGGAGACTTTGTTCTAAGACCTTGAAGATTCAAAGGGTTTCAACTCCAAGAAATTGGATTTAGGTCTCGAAGATTCTTCACTCTTGGAATTTTTTAAGACTTAATCCTTCATACATAGTTAATGGAAACTGATATTGGTATAAATTTTTATCTCTTTTACATGTCTAGCTAAAACCCCAATTCTTGGGGTGTGATTTTGTGAATATGGGTTAGATTATCTGTTGGGTCTTGCTTGTTGATGGTTTATCTGTTGTTTAAATGTGATTTCATTTAGTAGTTGTGTATGAACTTAATGGAGTTGTAGTTGCAAATACGATTTCATCTTAGTGTTTTTGGCTTGCTCGAGAGAGAGGTCGTAAAACTAAGACTACTAAATTTATAGCCGGTGGTTGGGTCGACATGGGTTCAGCTTGAGAGAGTGAATCCTAGTCCTTCTCCCATACATTCAGCTCGAGAGAGTGAATGGGCTAAGGCGGAGGTTGTGCTTACAGCGGCAACTTGGTGTTCGAGAGAAACCGAGTGGATTCGGGGTATGTTGCTCAAGAAAGAATTTACCCCCACTATAGTCTAGCGTAGTCACAAATACTCAACAATTTACTATCAAAAGTATGTACCCGACAGTTTAGTTTATCCCGTATTCCTATCACATCCCAAGAACTATCTCTCTATCGAGTTTTAGTATATTTTCGCTGTTTGTAGTTTTTAATTAATACAAAACCCCCCATTGATAATTGACGCTTGCATCACCCCCTTTAGATTTAGCATGTTTATATTCGATAATGTCTATAGCTATGACTAATTAGAACTAAATTTTATTTTTCTATTAATTCTCAGAACTACTCTTTTGGGACTTGACCCCAAACCATTTGGTTGGGTTATATTACTTTTGTATGATCGTAGACACTCGAATTGGAAGTTCCGTCTCGATTATGCAAACATCAAAAGCCTAGATCCTTATGGATGTGTTACTCTCAACAAAAGTTTTCTGAAAAGTCAAGAGACATCAGAGGGCCTTGAGAGAAGCCTGTGAGTCAGCTTAAGTGTTGAGATTCAAAAGAATGCAGTTCTAAATCATATGCATTGTGTGTTCGAGCTAAAAGCGAGATGTATTCCCATACTCTTTTCCCTAAACCTCATTTTAGTTGATACCCTTATGAGGAAGTATGTTTTAGAGCTTGGGTAGTGTTTTAACCCTAAGATATAGTTTGAGTTATGAGGCTATAAGCAGTAGTAGAAGAAGTGCCCAGAGTTAGAGAAAAACATGCAAAGGTTCAGCATTCTAAGGAAGGGAGATAGTGATGGGGAAAATTATGTTCTTGTACTTATGCACCCAGTCAGTTATAAATGATGAGTCTCCTTTATAAGTAGACTAAGTAATAATAATGTTGTATAGAGTTCATGATGGAAGGTAAAGTAAGAATTACTAGTATGGATGAGTTAGAGTATATTTTAACCAGAATTGGGTTGATGTCGATGAGCCATTGTGTTAGTGAAGGTCAAGTATAGGTGTTGAATAAAAGAGTAGAGTATTCATGAGGTGATAGATCTAAGCTAGATTATGATTTTAAGGGAGAGCTCATAATATTCAGAGGGTTATAGAACTAATTAAGTAATGATGTGTACTGTATAGTAAAGGAGTAAATAATATTTAAGTTGTGAAGTAGAAGGTGGAGGTATCTGTAAATAGGTAGACTGATATATAAAAAAAATTGACTACTTGTCATACGGTCCTAGTGAGCGAGTGTTTCTTAATTTGTATCTAGTAGTTGTAAGTTAGTATAGTAAGCGAGCAATCATATTGATATCCGGGTTTAGTAATAAATATTAAGCTTGAATTTGAGATTCGTGTCGTGATCAAAAGGATGGAAATATGAGGGTTATGATGTTAATCTGAGATCTGATCTGATAGGTTTGACGTAGAGTATGTGAGGAATCAAGAGGTTAGTTACAATTAATGTGAGTGGTACAAGTATGGTATTCTAACTTTTAGATAAGAGTAGTAAAGTGTGGCTAACTCATTAAGAATAACAAGAGCATTAGGAGGTGTACCTGAAATTGTATGTAATCAGATGAGATTCCAGTTGAGTTAATGGTTTTTCATGTGTGCCTATATAGAATATTTGAGCTGTCAATGTGAAGTAGGCTGATGTAAGCATTAATTATTACCCTTAAGAGTTTGGTAGAAAGGACTTTATACAGTCATTGATGAACCTCATAAATATAGTTCAAAGCTTCCTCCAGTTAGGTTGATATGAACCTAGAAGGATGTTTTTTGTAGGCTAAGAAGGAGAAGGCAAATTATTAACAGTTAGATTAAGTGGCCTTATAAGCCACTGAGAAGAGGTTAAGATAAGCATCTTAGAAAGAGATCTTAGAATGAGTCTTAGTACCGGCATATGGAGAGTTCAGTATCCATGAGATATGCCTTTCCTGAGTATTAGAGTAAAGGGAATGTAGACTAGTGTAGATATAATGGAATAGATCCATAACTTTCAAGTGTCAGCTTTAGAACCAAGGGGGAGATGATAAGATGATAAACAAAGTCAAGTGTTGAGGATAAGAGACTGATGATTTCTGAAAGAGTTTTTAGAGGTATATCAATTCATTCATAATCTTGTGTATTCCTCAAAGTTCAGTCATTTCAACATCAAGATAATGTTTCTTATATCAGAATTGTGTTCATGACCTGTTCTCATACACTTCAGAGAGATTTACATCTATGCTGAGTTTAACCATCATTCAAGGACGAATAATCCCAAGGGGGAGATATTGTAACACCTCAAAATTTTTTAAGCTAAGGATCGAACTATTTTTATTTGCATATAAGGTCTTATCGGGTGATTTTTAAATTGCCCATATATGTAAAGGTAAATTCTTTAGTGTGCAAATGTTTTTGATATCAATTAAGGTCACTAAAAACACTTAGCACAACTATAAACGATCATATGTCTTAGAATATAAAGAGTTACGTGGCCCATAACCTATCAAATTAAAGGTATTTTAATTTTCTTTCCAATGCCACCAATTTTGCATCAATCCAAGTTTCGAGTAAAGAGTTATGACCATTTTAGTAACCTGGTACAGTACATTGACGAGCTAGCTGACATGAAAACATTAAAAATGGTCATTTTTGTCTTTTTACCTCTAAGAAAACCTTAAATGAGTTTCTTGACTAATTAGAGACCTAAAACAATCAGATATTCACCTCTAAATCCATTATTCTCTTCTCTCTCTAAAACTAAGGCTAAACCCTAAGGAAAACCAAAGTAGAAGACTCCATTCAAGATTCTTTCAATCTTTTTCAAGATTTTTCTTCAAGGTAAGTCTTTCTCCAAGAATTCTATTCTTTCCAACTCAAATTCATCCATATAATTATGAATCACTAATGAAAATCATAATTCTTAGCCATAGAGTTTCCAGAAACTAATTTAAGAAATCTCAAGAAAGGTTTTCTTGATTTTTCTCTTTCAAGTTACGGTTTCAAGGCTTGTAATCAAGTTCTTCTCCAAGATGCTTCAAAGAACATTGTTCTTCTAGGTATGTAAGGCTATCATAGTGTTGGACTAGTTCATCCTCACGCTCTACATCTAATTTCAAATTAGTAAAAGAGTAATCTAGGATTTTCTCCCTAGATTTGAGTATTCTTGAGATAAGTTGATTTTGAGTTCTTGAGTTCATGTTTCTTTTTGAAATTCTATTCCTAATTATTGAATTGCTTTATGTTATGCATTAAGATTCTTGAGTTGATTCGTTCATGTCTATATTTCAACATGACCCCTATGAATTAAGTATTCTTGAGATGAGTAGTATCATTGAGTTCTAAGTTCTTGAGTTCTGAGTATTGAGTTTTCTATATTATTATTGAGATCCTTGAGTTGAGTTGTTCATGTTTATATTTCAGCATTAACCATATTTTGAGTTATAAATTTTGAGAATCTTTTAAAGTCAACATTTTTGTTTTAAACTGATTTTTTGGGAAAGTAAAGAAGAGTTTGAGAAAGAGTTTTAAAACATGATTAGTATGACAGTCGAGTATGTCATCAATGTTTAAGTAGTATGGTATCTAGATATACCATCAATGTTAATGCAATATGACTTCCCGAGTCATCAATGATCATATCACAATATGATTTTGATATATTTTTTAGAAAGAGTTTTCAAGTATGAATTGAGTAAGAGTATTAGCTAGGGAACTAAGTATTCCCAAATGTATCAATTTTTACATTGATAAAAGAGAAACTTTGTTATTTAAATGAGTTACGAGTTCAAAGATATTTCAAGAGTAGTTACCTCTTTTAAGAGGATAGTTTGAGCAATTATGTCAAACTAGAAGAAGAGTATGTTTTTTAACATTGAGCATGAGTATATATTATTCGGAGTAGTATTGAGCACTGATATGGGGATGAGTTTAGACAACTCATATTCCTCATAAACCATGTATGTCGACATGTGTATAGGATCATACCTTTTAGATGAATCCTTAGTGCCTTCGGGCAGAGCTTAGTGGATCCACTTAGTTGGGGTGTTCTATACCCCGACAAGGTATAGTACAATTCTAGGAGTGTGGGCGAGAAGCTGTATCATCACATAGCTCATAGTGATGGTGGTCGGTTAGAGAATCTTTCAAATAGAGTTCAAAGTGTATTTTTATTATATCACTTAATATGTTAAATTCAGAGATAAGTACGTATTTTGTAAAGTTTTAAATGATATAACTCCTTTATTTCTTTACATTCAGCTTGAGTACATTATTATCTATTACAGTCCTTTCTTTAAGTTATTTATTATTCAGGTTATATTACACACTTGTACATTCAATGTACTGATATCATTCAATTTGTATCTTTTAATGATGCAGATACATGTTCTTAGGATCATCAACAAGAGTCTGTTGAGATCCCTTCATCCACTCGGCAACTTTTGAGTAAATTCTCCTTGCTTTTGAAGGACTAGTTTTGTGAGTTATTAGTGATAGTTTTTGAGGAGTCATGGGTCTTGTCCCGATACTCATCATTATACATTAGAGACTTCATAGATAGACAATTTTGGAGAGTCTTTCTGTTTCAGATATTTTATTTAAAACTTATGTTTCATACTCAGTATATTCAGTGAAGTTTTGAGATTCAATAAACTGTTTTTAAATGTTTATTTCAATTTGACTCTTATGTATGCTTGAGTTAGTCTTCCGCTTGTATTCAGCCAGAATAAAGTCAAAACATGCACTATTTCAATTAAACTAAAACCCATTACACACAAGCCCCCGGGATACTCAGACTTCTCCCGGTTTGGCCAAATTTGGCCATTTGATGACTTTTACCCTTAAGAATGACGTCAAACGCTCTATAATTGGGAAAATTATGTCATTTGGCACAAATGCGGGTTACTTAGACTTCACTCGACTAGACCCAATAATTATTTAAGCACACCCAACAATTTTAATCACTTTTATGCATGAAAATAATAGGGAATTAAACATTAAAGGCATTACATGCATGATATTTGAATTAAAACAGGCACAAACATACAATTACGATGAGAGAGGCCCAACACCTATCCCTAAGATAAAAATTCATTGCATAAGGATAAAAATTGCAACATAAGAATTCGGGGTTTAGAAAACCAACCTTAGAAACAGAATAATCAAGTTGTAAAGCTTGGCGGCAACGATATCCAACTCCGAACACAAAGATGATGACTAATACGAGATAAAAATGCAAAAAATACAGAAAATATTGTGCGAGTGTGAGTTTGGGAAGTTCAAAAGTGTGGGAAAATGAAAGAGTTTGAAAGTTACAACCTTTGCCCTATAAAAACCATCCAGTTCTCGCCCATACAACGACATAAGTTTTGCTCACCAACCCACTCAATGACATGCCGAGTGGTAACTTACCTCACAAAGTTTTATAGGACTTCCAGTTAATGTGGGGGTCCAAACGGCGGACTAAGTCGTTATCACTGACCTGGACGGCGATTCACCAAGTTGCTCCTGGGATCGCCGAGTTTTATAGACTCCAATTTCAAAATGTCTTGAGGTCAACGGCGGTCCAAGTTGAGCTCGCTGACCTATTTGGTGAGTCGTCGACTGGACTTAGCTCGCCAATCTGCACTTTTCAAACACCTTCCACACTTTAATCTGCCCAATGAACACACCATTATTTCAAAAACAAAAATAAAGCGATAAACACTTGGGTTGCCTCCCAAGAAGCGCCTTAGTTAATGTCATGGCATGACACAAGTCCTCACTTAAATTCCATTTGTGGGGTTTGCCTCATTTTCACAAGGCAACACTTTTTCTTGCTCTGGGTAGAGACAAGACATCACTTGGTCCATTTGGGACTCTAGTAGCTGAATGAACATGGAATGAGAGTTTGTCATCTGATTCAACATTAAGACATCCTCTCTTATCTCCTTCAATACTCTGTCGTGCTCTTCTACTTTGTGTAGAATGAGTGGGAGGATCTCTTTAATTTGCCCACCCTCTTGCTTTTTCGTCCTTCAATGCTCGTGAGGGGGGATGTACCTGTCCTTCCTTTTGGACAATACCTCCAATTCCATGACTTTCTTGGCCAAGAAATCTAGCCGAGTCAACAATTTGTCCAATTCTTGGTCTTTTTGTATCTCCTTATTGGTCTTGGCCATGTGATCAAGGAGTTGGGCTGCTATTGCATAATGTAGTCGAATGAGACCACCTGGAGAAATTTGGTCAGCCACTATTCTATTTTCGAGGCCGAGATCCCTCTAGAAGCAGTCCAGAAGCATCTTATCTGGAATTCCATGAGTTGGGCACTGCTGCAATAAGGTCTTAAATCTTTGACACAACTCATAAAGTGACTCACCCTCCAATTGTCTGAAACTTAGGATGTTATCCCTAAGAATCATCATCCTTAAAGGAGAGCGGTCCATTTGTTTACCGTTGCTACAAGAACTGCTCCTTTATTCTGTGCTAAAAAAGCAACATGAAAACCAAAGTTGAAAATAAGTAGATTCAACTATAACTAACAAGAACAAAATTCAACTTAACTAAAGAACCTTAACCAACACTAATCCGCGGCAGCGACGCCATTTTGATTTAAACATATCAAGGACACTTCATCCAATTCTAAGTGTCAACGATCGCTAGTCAGTATAATAACCCAACTAAATGAGTTCTGGTCGAATCCCACAGGGAGTGGTACATGTTTAAGATTCAATAGGAAAGTACGAATATGCTCAAGTCAGTCATATGAATAGACATTATCGAAGGAAAACATAATTCAAATTAAGGGGTGACAGGAATGTCAAATAATAAGGGGTTTTGGTTTTAACTATCAGCTACAACAACAACAAATAACAAGAATTAATAATAATGAGACGAGTTCTTGGGATGTGATTCGATTATAGGCTAATATAGATAAATGGGTAATTGCAGTGTTAGTGAATAGCTATAAAATCAATGAATAAGCTAGACTTTAGTGGGGATAAACTTTTTCTCGAACAATTTACCCCCGAATCAAGTTGGTTTCTCTCAAACACCAACAAGCAAGCAAATAAGAACATCATACGCTTTAGTCCATTCACTCTCTCGAGCTGAATGTGTGGAAAAGGGTTTAGGATTCACTCTCTCGAGTTGAAAGCATGACAACCCAATACCCACAGATCATCAATTCAATAATCTTGTTTTTAAAACCTCTAGCAATACAAAAACACAAAGGTAGAATTGCATTTGAAACTACAACCCTTTAAATTAAACCACAATTACTAAGCGAAATCACTTCTAAATAACATTTAATCTAACAATTAGCAATACCCATAAACTAAATCAACCTATAATCACACCGCAAGAATTTGGATTTTAGCTAGACATCATAAAAATAGAGAAATCGTTACCAAATTGTGTTTCCATCAACTGGGTAAGATTAATTTCGTCTTTACAAAGGTCCAAATTGAAGAATCCCAAAGACCCACTTCCAATTTCTCAAAAATGGAGAACTTCAATTCTTCAAAGCTAATGGAAAATATTGTCTCAATACTCAGAGTTCAAACTCAAAAATTACTCTAATGAATGTCTAGAATAAAACTTGATACTAAACATAATGTTCAAAAATGTATTTATAGTCGCCAAAAATATGTTGCGAAGGACCATTCGGCACAGTATGTCAAGATCGCCAATCAGCTCGGTGATCCGCCCTTTGGTCAGTTCCATCGCCTTTCGGCTTTGGCCTTCAGCATCCTCAAGTTCTGTAACTATGGGCAATCAAATACTGCATCGCGGAACCACTCGGTGACACACCGACTGCTCTTTTTATTTCGCTGACTTGATTTTCTCCTTCAGGGTGGCACACATGAACTTTAGGCAAGATAATAGCCATTCGGCGACTCGCCGAATGGATTAGGCGACTCACTGAATGGATTTGGCAATCAATATGCCTTCTTTTCTTCTTTCCTTCAGCTGCCTTGTTCCTTTTTGCCCATTAGTGTCCATTCTTTGTTCCTCAATCCAAATACTTGGAAATCAAGGATTTTACATTAGTTATTGGCACAAAATAAGCATGTGAGGTCACTTAATCTATCCAAATAAAGCCCTAAATGAGTCCAAATCGTGGACTCATCAACACCCCAACTTAAACTTTTGCATGTCCTCAAGTAAAATTCAAGTTCAACAATTCAAAAAGGATGTCTCAAATAGTGCTACACAAGACTCCATCATGAATGCACACAAAAAGACTCAACTTACTCATGCAAGGATCAATTGTGCACTCAAAGATTCAAGTTGTTACTCACCATTATCAAAGATTATCAAGTTCACAATACTAGCTTTAAATGCAAGTTCAAGCTCAACAAAGGTACTCAAATGCCCTCACACAAAGAGTGATTTCATATTCACACAATTTAAATCTTTGGAATCACACTCAACACTCACACTCACAAAGATGATGAACACATGCATGACTCCACCCATAGGGTTACCTTTATTTTCCAACCAACACTTGTTTCAGCTCACTCAAGATCAAAATGGTCTTTTCAAGGCTTGTAACAGGGCTGAGTGTAAAGGTATGGTCATTTAGGCTCAGTGGCTGTTGTCCTCATGAAATGTGGTTTGAACAACACTTTCTTTTATTTTCTTTATCATTCTCATTCATGCTCAAAAGTCACCCCATTATTCACCTACCATGGAATACCGGACATCTCATTTTCTTTTGCAGCTTTATTTCAAACTCTTTTCATTCTTTTTCTTTTTCATCTTTCTTTTCTTTTTCTCTTTTTTTTTTGTATGAAGGGTTCCATATTTTTCAAAACCATGGGTCAAAGGGACTTCTTTGCATTTGTTGATTTACCTTCTCTTTTAACGACACCCCCAACTTAGGCTTTTGGCCTAAGTTGGCTATTCAAACAAACCACATTCCATGAGAATTAAGGGTGAAGGGATAAAGAAAGGTCACAATTAAATCAAGTTTCTTCCACGGAAAGGCAAAGGCTCTAAAGGTGTTCAAGGGAAGTTCATACACTCACAAGGTAGGCCATAAAAAAGGTATAATGTCAAATTGTTTCACTCTTTAAAATTGTTTCTTAAGGTCATTTCAAGAGCTTACATCACTTAGTCAACTGGACCAATAGGGAAAATTCTAGGTGTCATCACACATGGTTCGTGGTAAGCTCATCACACAAGTCATTGGCACCAATATCAAACAAGATTCCACATTTTCGCTTGTGTGCAATGTTCATAATAAGAGACTCATTCAATAACCGGTTAGTGAAAATGAGATGCAAAAAGTTCACATATTGCCAATGCAACTTCATTTTGGCCTTATTGTAGTCGCACATTCATTTTTGTTCAATTATGAGCACTATTCAAGTTATCGGTATTGATCAAGATCGATACTCAAATTTGCAAGAGAACTTACACATTCAAATACAATCAAGAGGTGGCACAAATTTTTTCGAAAGGGTCCAAAAATTATTTACAATGAAAACAAGGAGCCACAAGCTCAAATATCCACAAAAAATAGTGCTAAACACAATTTATAGCTAAAAAAATTCAATATATAACTAAAATAATAATCAGAGAAGGTGGGTCTGAGATGTTTGCGTAATCAAGACACAACTTCCAATGCAAGTGTCTACGATCATACAATAGTAAAGTAACCCAACCAAGGGTTGGGGTTGAGTCCCAAGGGAGTGGTTTTGAGAATTAACAGAAAAATAAAATTAAGTTCTAATTAGTCATAGCTAAAAACATTATCGAATATAAACATATTAAATCTAAGGGGTGATGCAAGCGTCAATTATCAATGGGGGTTTGTGGGTTTGTTACAAGTAAGCAAAAATAGCAAAAATGCAAAGAGTACTAATCAAGGAGATGGGATTCTTGGGATGTGATATGAATACGCGATGCACTAATCTATTGGGTACATGCTTTAGATAAAAAATCCGTTGAATATTTGTGACTAGGCTAGACTATAGTGGGGGTAAATTCTCTCTCGAGCAACTTACCCCGAATCAACTCGGTTTCTCTCGAACACTGAGTTGACGCATGAAGAACAACCTCCGATTTAGCCCCCTCACTCTCTCGAGCTGAGTGTGTGGGAGAACGACTAGGGTTCACTCTCTCGAGCTAAACCTCATGTCGACCCAATCCCACCGGCTATCAATTTAGTAGTCTTAGTTTTACGACGTCTCTCGAGCAAGCCAAAAATACAAAGGTGAAATCGTATTTGCAACTACAATTTCATTAAGTTCCACCACAACTACTAAATGAAATCACATCTAAACAACAAATAAATCATCAAGAAGGAAGACCCAACAGATAATCTAACCCATATTCACAAAATCACACCGAAGAATTGGGGTTTTAGCTAGACATGTAAAAGAGATAGAAATTTATACCAATATGAGTTTGCATTCAAATGGGTATGAAGATTTAAGTCTCAAAACAAGTAAAAAGTGAAGAATCCACAAGACCCAAGTCCAAATCTTGGAGTTGAAACCCTTTGAATCTTCAAGTTCTTTAAAACCCTCTCCAAACTTAAAACTCAAAATTCTATATTAAAAATCTGATATTAAGCTACAACTCTCAACGAGTATTTATAGTTTTCAAAACTTTGTGCTGCAGTGAATCATTCGGCGTCGTTAGTCGATATCACCGATCAACTTGGCGATCTGCCCTTTTGTAGGTTTCATCGTTGTCTTGCTCTATCCTTCAGCATCGTCGTGTTTTGGATCATTGGGCAACATAGTACTGCTTCATGGAACTGCTCAGCGACATGCCGACCGCTCCTTTTCACTACTCATTTGATCCTTTCTTCAAGGCTAGCACAATGGAACAAAAGGCGGGGATAAGACCTTTTGGCGACTCGCCGAATGAGTTCGGCGATTCTCAGATCATCATTTCTTCGTTCTTTCAGCTGCCTTTGTTCCTTTTTGCTAAGTAGTGTCTATGTTTTTCCTCCAACTCCAAATACCTGAAACTTAAGTGTTTTCATCAAATATTGAGACAAAATATGCATTGGAGGACACTTATTCTATCAAAATATAGCCCTAAATGAGTCCAATTTGTGGACTCATCAGCCTCACCCTACTGCAAAACAAAAGCAATTTGTCCTTAAATGCAAGAAACTATCTAAAATTCAATAAAATACGACAGAGAGAGGTAAATAGGGATCCTGTCTAAACAGTCGCTCCATCTGTCTGGGCATTAGTGCCCAATTTGGCACTCTGATCTTGGGCATCACTGCCCGGAGGCACATAAACAATACCACCAGCTCCACTAAGGTCAGCCAAATGCGTGTCTTTTAAAGAAGTCTGCACAACTACATCTACCATGGCCTCCTCAAACTCTGTAAGGCCCTCGTAAGAAACATCCTCAACAACCCCAAGCATCTCTTCATCTGTCTCCACCTCAAACTCGGGATCAACTACCTCCTCAACTCAATCATCATCTTTGGTGCTAGCCGGAGGCATATCTAGCTCAACTGGAGCATCTGGGATCTCCACCATCTCAAAAATCATAGACATGTCGGTGGACTTCAGCTGGTCCATATCTCTCCTCAGCGCAGTAATAGCGACCTTTAGAGCCGTCACCTTCTCGGTGGTCCTTTGGCTATACTCGCACACCGCTATCCTAGTCACAGGGCATCAATGGTAGCACTCAAAAGTGTCATAGCATCAACGATGGTTGTCTGAATCATGCCCGGAATGGAGGCCTTAAGTCTGGTAGCACGACGATCAGCAGAATGGGCTAGCTGTCCCATCCGTTGTAATCTGAGTGAGTGGGGGCCGGGAGGTAGCAACAACAGCTGTACCAGATTTGGGAGGCAAAAGAGTAGCAGAGGAACTAGGAGTATCAGAAGGAACAACTAAAAAGGTACCTGAAGCCCAGGGTCCAGAGTAGGCAAATGTGCCTCTGCAGGTAGTGCATCTGTATTCACAATCAAGGAGGTATCCACCGGGGCTGCTGATTTCACGTATCAGGACACTTCATCCAATACTAAGTGTCAATGATCGTAAGTCAGTAATATAACCCAAATAAGTGAGTTGGGGTCGAATCACACATGGAGTGATACGTGCTTAAGATTCAAGAGCAAAGTACAAATATGTTCAAGTCAATCATAGGAGTAGATATTTACGAATAAAAACATAGTTCAAATGAAGGGTGACACAAGTGTCAAATAACAAGGTTTTTTTTATTGTAACTATCAACTACAACAACATCAACTAACATGAAAGTAGCAGGTAAAGAGACGGGTTCTTGGGATGTGATTGGTTTATAGGTTAAGGTAGACATATGGGTAATTGCAACTGATAGTAAATACCTATAAATGAGTGAATAAGCTAGACTTTAGTGGGGATAAATTTTCTCTCAAACAATTTATCCCGAATTAAATTGGTTTCTCTCGAACACCAATAAGCAGCAATTAGGAACAACCTATACTTTAGTCCATTCACTCTTTCGAGCTGAATGTGTGGAAAAGGGTTTAGGATTCACTCTCTCGAGTTGAACCCATGACAACCCAATACCCACAGACTATCAAATGAGTAATCTTGGTTTTAAAACCTCTATCTCGAGCAAGCCAAAAACACAAAGGTAGAATTGCATTTGAAACTACAACCATTTAAATTAAACAACAATTACTGATTGAAATCACAACATCATATAAACCATCAATTAACAATACCCATAAAATAAATCAACCCATAATCACATAATCACACCCGAAGAATTGGGGTTTTAGCTAGACATCATAAAAAGATAGAAATCATTACCAAATTGTGTTTCTATCAACTGGGAAAGATTAATTTCATCTTAACAAAGGTCTAGATTGAGGAATCTCAAAGACCCACTTCCAATTTCTCAAAAATGGAAAACTTCAATTCTTTAAGGCTAAGGAAAATTGTCTCCAAACTCAGAGTTCTATTTTCAAAACTAATTATTTTAAATATAGACTGATAGCTAGATACTAAAAATAATTTTTGAAATTGTATTTATAGTTGCAAAAAATATGCTGCGAAGGACCAATCGGCACAGTAAGTCGGGATCGCCAATACACCCTTTGGTCAATTCCATCACCTTTTTGCTTTGGCCTTCAGAATCTTCACGTTCTGTAACTTTGGGCGATCTAGCACTGCATCGCGAAAACGTTCGATGACATGCCGACTGCTCCACTCCATCGCCGACTTGATTTTATCCTTCAGGGCTTGGCACACTGAACTTTAGGCGATATCATAGCCATTCGACGACTCACCTAATGGGTTAGGCGATCATCAAGCCTTCTTTTTTTCGTTCTTTCAGCTACCTTGTTCCTTTTTGCTCATTAGTGTCCATACTTTGTTCCAAAATCCAAATACTTGGAAATCAAGGATATACATCAGTTATTGGAACAAAATAATCTTTTGAGGACACTAAATCTATTAAAATAAAGCCCTAGATGAGTCCAAATCGTGGACTCATCAAGACATCTAACTTAAAATTTTGCTTGTCCTCAAGTAAAACTGAAGTTCAATAGTTCAAAAAGGATGTCTCAAACAGTGCTACACAAGATTCAATCATGAATGCACACAAAAAGACTCAACTTACTCATGCAAGGATCAATTGTGCACTCAAAGATTTAAGTTGTGACTCACCATTATCAAAGATTCTCAAGTTCACAATACTTGCTTCAAATGCAAGTTCAAGCTCAACAAAGGTACTCAAATATCCTCACACAAAGGATGATTCCATATTCACACACAATGGTTCAACAATTTAAAGCTCTGGAAACACAATCAAGACTCACACTCAGAAAGATAAACACAATGCATGACTTCACCATAGGTTTGCCCTTATTTTCCAACCAACAATTGTTTCAGCTCACTCAAGATCAAAAAGGTATTTTTCAAGTCTTGTAATGGGACTGAGTGCAAATGTATGATCATTTAGGCTCAATGGCTATAATCCTCATGAAATGTGCTATGAACAACACTTTCTTTCCTTTTCTTCATCATTCTCATTCATGCTCAAAAGTCACCCCATTATTCATCTTCCATGGATTGTTGGACACCCCATTTTCTTTGAACTTTCACAACTTTATTCCATAACTTTTTCATTCTTTTTCTTTTTCATTCTTTTCTTCTTTTTCTCTTTTTTGTTCGTATGGAGGGTTTCCATCTTTCTCAAAATCATGGGTCAAGGGGATGGTATCGACAACCCCAAGTCCTGAAATAAAGTTCTGCAACCATAATGCATGAATTGTGGCTTCATAGCATGCCACAAACTTTCTTTGCAATTTTTCAGTGATCAATTCCAGGATTACTTTGATATCTTCCTAGCATCCCGACCGCAAAAATAATATCCGGTCTAGTGCAAGTTTGAATATACATCAAACTTCTAACGATAGAAGATGAAGGAATTGATTTCATTTCTTTTCGTTCTACATCATTCTTTGGGCATTGCATGAGATTAAATTTGTCCCCTTTTTTTGAATACGAACTATTCTTGCTGAACAATTGTTCATGTTAAATCTCTCAATAACTTTTTCGATATAGCCTTTTGAGACAGTACCAATAATCCTTGTGATCTATCACAAAATAATTCTATCCCTATCACATATGATGTCTCACCCATATCTTTCATTTCAAAGTTCATAGAGAGAAAGTCTTTTGTCTCACGTAACATGCCTAAATCATTAGCAGCAAATAAAATGTCATCAATATACATGACTAAAATGATAAACTTACTCCCACTGATCTTTTGGTAGGTACACCGATCAACGGTAATCTTCTTAAATCCAAAACATGTTATTGTATCATTAAAATTTATATACCATTGTCGTGAGGCTTGTTTGAGTTCATATATTGACTTCTTTAGCTTACACACCATTTGATCTTTTCCTTTAATTTTGAAACCCTATGGTTGGTCCATTAAACATCCTCCTCGAGGTCTCCATTAAGAAAGACAGTTTTCACATCCATTTGATGTAACTCTAAATCATAATGAGCTACCAAAGCTAAAACAATTCTTAATGAGTCTTTCTTTGAGACCAGTGAAAAGGTCTCTTTATAATCAATGCCTCCTTTTTTTAGTGTATCCCTTGGCAACAAGTCTGGCTTTATATCTTCAATATTACCATTAGAATCGCGTTTGGTCTTGAAGACCTATCTATACCCGATTCTTTTAGAACTTTCTGGTAATTTAACAATATCCCAGACTTTATTGTATTCCATGGATATTTAAATCTTCATTCATGGCATCAATCCACTTATCAGACTCAGTTCTTTCTATAGCATGTGAAAATCAAATCGTATCTTTATTAATTTCAATGTCAAATCTTACTCTTGCAAATAAATCACATAATCGAAATGGCCGATTTTATTAATGGCACTGTTTGTGGTTCAATTGCATCAGATACTTGTGAGTTAGTTCTTTCTTGAAGTGTTTCACCCAAATGTTGTTCAACATTGTTAAAGTGTTCTTCAATAAGAGGAACAACATTTGTTATTGGTGTGAAAGTAGGTACATTTATGGGTAATGAAATATTTACCATTACCTCATTAATTTCCACACTTTGTCATTCAACACTCTCACTAACTTCACCATTCTCAATGAATTTTGCATTGCCGGTTTCAATAATTCTCGAACTATGATTTGGACATTAAAACCTATACCCTTTAGATTTCTCTGGCTAACCAATAAAGTAACCACTTATCGTTCGAAAATCTAATATCTTTTCATGTGGATTATAAACTCTAGCTTCCGCTTGACAACCCCAAACATGCAAGTGTTTTAAACTAGGCTTCCTTCCAGTCCACAGTTCAAAAGGGGTCTTTGGAACTGCCTTACTAGGAATCCTGTTTAATAAATATACATCGGCTTTAAGAGAATACATCAACAATGATTTGGGTAATGAGGAATTACTCATAATACTCCTAACTATATCATTAAGTGTTCGATTATGCCTTTCTGCAACACCATTTTGTTGAGGTGTTCCTGGCATAGTATACTGTGAACATATGCCATGTTCTTTAAGTAACTTTACAAATGGACCTGGACATTGTCCTGATTCGTTATACTTTCCATAATATTCACCATCTCTATCTGACCTAATGATTTTCACTTTCCTATGTAATCGTCTTTCAACCTCATTAACGTACACTTTGAGAGCGTCCGCTGGTTGAGATTTTTCTTTCATCAAATAGATAAATTCATAACGTGAAAAATCATCGATAAAGGTGAATAACTATTTTTCTCCACCTAAAGATGGAACGACAAAGGGTCCACAAATATCAGTGTGTATATTTTCAAGAAGTTGAGTGCTTCTTGTGGCACCTTTCTTGGTATGCTTGGTTTGCTTTCCTTTAATGCAATCCAAACATATATCAAGATCAATAAAATTGAAATTCAAAAGAATCTCATTCTTTACTAATTTTTTTAATTTTTCTTTGGATATTTGACCCAAACTTTTATGTCACAAATAAGCAGAACTTTCATTTAGTGAAAGTGTCCTCCATTTCTACAGAAACGACACACATCGTCCTTGAGTTCCTTATGAGCATCCTGTGGAGTGCTTTCTTTTTCATAAACTTGTTGGCCTTCACTTTTAGTCTTTTACCAGCTCCTTGACCCATGAGGTTAATGGAATGACCTCCTAATTTCTTAAGTCTTGACTCCTCTTGAGTAAGCATACTGAACAATTCACTAACATCCCACTTATCCTTAATAGTGTTATAGTTAATTTGGAATGGTCCATACTCAAGAGGCAATGAGTTCACAATAAACTGAGCCAAGAAGGTGTCATCCACTTTCATCCCCAAAGTCGAAAGTCTTGTTGCAAAGTTGGTCATCTCGATGATATGATTTTGCATACTGCGCGACCCATCAAACTTCATGGTCGTGAGTTCAGCCATTAGTGTACCAGCGAGAGACTTATTAGTAGAACGCAAGCATTCTTCCACAAACTTCAAGTATTCCCTGACACTTTTTGTTTGTGGAATAGTACTCTTAATGTTGTTAGCAACAATCATTTGCATGAAAATAAGACTCAATTTGTTAGAGCGTTCCCATGATATATGGAAAAACTTCACATTCTCACTGCTCTTATAAGTAATGACAATAAGATTATCATTCAGTAGAGCCAAGTCAAGATCCATCATACCTAAGTGGAACTAGACTTGTTCATGGATAAGTTCAATCCATTCAACACAGTAACAGACAAAACATGTGAATGAAGAGGAATAACCTACAAATAGATATACATGCTCACAAATAAAAAATAATGTGAATTCAGTTAAACGATAAAAGTACATCGTAATTTTCCTTTGGGTAGATACAACGACACACTATCATAATTTAAATGCCATTTTTTAAAAATCTTTAATAGGCAATTAAATATATTTAACCAAACATATACGACATTATTGGATATACAATATATGTTTGATTGAAAATACTAATTTACCTCATAATGTTCACTTTTCGTCAATTGATTAATTCACCTTTGGGTAAATTCTTAAGTTCTAGCAATAGTAAAAGTCAATTTATCTATTTATTCTCAATATAGTCATTTCATTAACTTTCATAGATAAATGACAATTTTATGAATGCACATTTTTCTTACCCATACTAGTTTGGCCAGTTTGGTAACTAACAAACTATATAAATACAAATGCACACATAATATCATTTTAGTTTTGTGCATGTGAATAATTTTATACATTTTAGTTTGGCCACTTTGGTGACTAAAAACCATAGAAACATAATACATGCATCAAGTGATCATAAACATTATATGTGTAGACGTTAATTTCTCTAGTTTGGCCAATTTGGAGACTAACAAACTATATAAATACAAAACACACATAATATCATAAAATTTTGTGCATGTGAATAATTTTATACATTTTAGTTTGGTCACTTTGGTGACTAACAAACTATAGAAACATAATACATGCATCAAGTCATCATAAACATGATATGTGTAGACGTTAATTTCTCTAGTTTGGCCATTTTGGTGACTAACAAACTATATAAATACAAAGCACACATAATATCATAAAATTTTGTGCATGTGAATAATTTTATACATTTTAGTTTGGCAACTGTGGTGACTAACAAACTATAAAAAAATAATGCATGTATCAAGTGATCATAAACATGATATGTGTAGACGTTAATTTCTCTAGTTTGGCCACTTTGGTGACTAACAAACTATATAAATATAAAGCACACATAATATCATAAATTTTTGTGCATGTGAATAATTTTATACATTTAGTTTGGCAACTTTGGTGACTAACAAACTATAGATACATAATGCATGCATCAATTGATCATAAACATGATATGTGTAGACGTTAATTTCTCTAGTTTGACCACTTTGGTGACTAACAAACTATATAAATACAAAGCACATAGCATTTATTAAGGTAAGAGGTAGTACACATTAGCATTATCCATCACTAATTAAAGTGGAAGATAAAAGGAGGACAAACGGTAAGGCAAAAAAATAATTATACAATACTACAGTATCTTATTATTTAACCAATTTGCATGCCACTCATAAAGTAATGGTTGCACTTTATCTCACTAACTTCATGCATCAGATGTAATTAGAACAACTCCAAAGCTAAACTAGTATATGTAATCATCACATGGTGGCGTGGCATCATGCCCATTATTTGTTTAGAGTGCTCACGTTCTTCTCATTTAATTAGAACAACTCCAAAGCTAACGTCCATATTATGAGTAACAACTTAGCTTTTAGTAGTTGCAATTCCAATCTCAATTATAAACTAGTAGTATTTTTCCACGTACAAAAGCTTGAGAGACGGTAATGTTGACATTGTCATGTAAATTTTTAATTCCGTTACATGATAATTATTTTCATATATATGGAAGATTATCCATTCAAACAATCCAGGCTCTGATACCACATGTAAAATTAAAATACTTTCAGGATCTTGAACACGATAATCTTAACATAGAGATCGTTAGGGGAACATACCTGATGCGGAAGACATCATCATAGAGAGAAGCAGAAGCGTTAGTCGTGAATTGGTTTCTACCTCCTTGCCCTAACTTTATGTTACCACAACCATCAACGATGGAATTAATGTAGAGAATATGTGGTAACCCTAATGGGTGGAGGGAGGACCAATTTATAGAGGTTATGACTTAATCTGGTACGTCCATTAAGTAACCATTGTACGGACGAGATCTATTCCTTATTAAATGTTATTTATGGTATTACTTGGGTTACAAGTAAACTTGGGCCATAAGTAAGAAATAATTAATAATAATTCTTACACAAATTACTAGAGGTGCTTGGCCCGTTCTAATCATGGGCCCAACATAATAAATATACTCTCCATAAATAATAATTGTTACTAAAAATTATGTAAACCACAAATTACAAGGAACTAATTTTTTTGTGTATGTATTAGTAAGAAGGATTATCTACTAAGTTAGAAACTTAGAATATTCATTCAATTTGCAGATTGTACACAATATCAAATAGTCAATAAAATAGAAGACATTAAGATATTGATTCAACACATACAATTTGCACCCAAAAATATTGAGAAGAGAGAAAAGAAAAGGAGAATGCTCAAAAATTGTTAGGAACATTTTGATTTTACAGTCTATCATTCAAATTTTAGTGGTGTCACAATTTTTGCACTATCTGATGAGTCATCGGAACATCAACTCCTCCAACTCTTTGTACATCTATTTTTCTTTGCCCAAATATTACTACATTTGTTGTTACACATCAACACAAGTTCATGTTAAGTATATCAATTTCAATTTGCAGAAATTGAATATTTATATCAAGATTGTAAAAACAAAATATTTAGACAGAAGAAAGTTAAGTAGTTCTTTTAGAAGTGAACTTTCATTTTTACCTACTTGAATTTTTATACCTATTCTTAACTAAGCTAAAAATACCTTACAAAGGCACACATTTGCTCAAGTCCTCTCTCAGCAAAACTGAGAAAAAATGGAGCCAAAATATCCATTCCAGATAAATTTGTAAGGAGTGGTATATCTTTAGGTACACAAGTTCTTCTTTCTTTTAATACTTAAAATAATATGTAAGAATGAAAGAGAATATATATCTGAAATTATGTTTGTATTAACCAAAATAAGTCTATAAGAAGGAGAGAAAAATTAAATTACATGTGTTGTCTCAATCATATTGTTTTTTGATCTTAGGCGTATAAAGTTGTCAATATTTGCCTATAAATTGATTAAATTAAAGAATGATCTTGGGTCTATTAACTTGATTTTGTTATACTTATGATTATGTACTAAAACATGTGATTAGAAGTTTCAGGAACTCTCAAGGATTTTGGAGTCGAATTGAAGAAAAGAGATGCAAGGGCGTGCAAATAATAGACTAAGTGTGGAAGCACCTGGGCTTGGCGTATTGAAAGACGCGTCGCGCCAGGTCTGAAAGATTAGAATGCCTTTCTGCTAGGAGCGACGTGCCAAGGGAAAAATTTATGCAACCCTTTTCTAGCGCTCTGCAAGGCGCGACGCGCCAATGCAGAAACAGCAGAGCACCACACTGGACGCGATGGGAGGCGCGACATGCCAGTGGGATCCCAACTTTTCCAGGTTAAAAGTGTTAAAAAAGGATTCCTAATTGTAATAGACTACGACTCTAATTTTCCGACAATTATAAATAGACCCTTAGGGCTTCATTGTGAGGGTTCGACTTTTATTGGGTGTGTAAGAGAAAGTATCCACGTTTGTAATAGGTTTTGATCTTCTAACTCTTCTATTTACCAAAAATCGCATGAACTATTGTATTTTGTGGTTTTCTATTAGCATGAGTAGCTAAACCCCCTTGTTATGGGGTTGTAGCTACGAATTGATTGTTGATTATTAAAGGCTTTATGAATTAATTGTTGGTTGTCATTATAAGTTGCTTATATATTCTTGTTTTAGTATTTTATGCTTGCGCAACATAAGATAAATCTATTGTCTAATCTTAAAATCGGGTGAGAAGAGGTTAGATAGACGAGAGAATATAGAGAGCTCGATCGACCCATTTGATTTAGGTGATTAGTGTTCAGGAGTGACACCTAGACGAACACCTTGCTTGTTTATGAAATAGGATGAACTATAAATGCTCGCCAGTTAGTCTATTTATCCTCGCTCAACGATATAGTTAGATAGCTAACTGATGTAGGCGACGAGAGGTGTATAGCCCGACTCATATAATTAAACATATAAACCAGTAACTTGACAACTAAAATTAGTTCTAAGCCGATAATATGATACATGAGATTCACTACATGCTGAAGCCCTGGAATAATCTTTTACTTGCTTGAAACATCATATTAAAGTCTTTCACAATTGGTTACTTTTAGTTATTGCATAATTAGTGGTAGTTAACAATCATCACAATTTTTTAAAACGATTACTTTTAGTTTATTTGTAGAATTAAGTGTTAGATATAAATTGATCATAAGTCCCTTGGGGACGATAACTCGTTTCTTGAAGAATCTATATTACTTGCACGACCACGTATATTTGTGTGTATATTGGGGAGCAACAAGTTTTTGGTGCTGCTACCGGGGACTTAGAAATTGATTTATATTTGATCTTCTTAAGTCTACAATTAGAATATTCAGGTATTAATTACTTAATCTTAGCTTGTTTATTACAGGCACTTGATTTTCAGGTCTGGCTCGGAAGGGAGAACTTGTCGAACCTTACAACGAATCCGTAAGAGTTTTACGCCAGTGCAGAAAAATGGATCAAGGACGTCTTGTAGAATTGGGTTTAGGTCGGGTAAACAATGATGATAATAACCAAGACAACGTGAATAACCCGGAGAATGTGAAAAACCAAGGAAACTTGAATAACAAATGAGTACCCCCTGTAGTACTAGCTAGACCAGTCCGTGATGTGGCAGTCCCACTCACAGCCAATGTGGTGTCTACTATTAGAAAATCTCTGTGGGAAGGGAGGGTAGATTTGAACTAAAACAGGGCATGGTACAACTTCTCCATTCTAATGGGAAATTCACTGGTCTCCCTCACGAGGATCCCCAAATCCATCTTAGGAACTTTATAGAGATCACTGATACATACATCCCAACTGGAGTCTCATCAGACCATGTGCGGTTGACGTTGTTTCTATACTCATTGTTAGGAGCTGCAAAGTATTGGTTAGATACTGAGCCACCAAAACTTGGAATTACCTAGCAAGGAAGTTCGTGAGTCAATTCTTTCCATCCAATAAAACCACACGGTTGAGGAGTGAGATATTATTGTTTAGGCAAAATCAAGGGGAGGACATGTACCAATCATGGGTTCATTTCAAACAAATGTTGAATGCTTTCCCGCACCACATGCAAACTAATGAGGTACTTGCTCATACTTTCTTTAAGGGTTTAGATTATAATGCTCGTGTGCTTCTTAATAGTGTAGCAGGTGGACAGGCCCTAGCTAAAACATGTGAAGAATTGTTCGACTTACTCGATAGACTCCCCGAAGGGAACCCAGGATATGAGGTGGATATGACTAGAACCCCAACCCAAAGGGCCACGGGGATCTTAGATGTAGATCAAGCTACTGCCATAAATGCCAAATTGGATACAATGCAACATAACATGACCTTACATTTTTAACAAATGGCTCTAAACCATGCACTGGTAAACGTTGTACAACAGACAACCAATTGGTGTGAGGTATGTGGTAGTGGAGCTTATGAAACTGAGCAATGTGAGGCAAACCCAGATTTTGTAAACTATATAGGTAAAGCGCTAAGGGTGGAGTTCAGTAAAATTATGCTAACACTAACAACCCTAGTTGGACGAACCATCCAAACTTCTCATGGGGTGGGAACCAAAACCAAAATCAGGCGCAAGGGGCTAACCAATACCATTCTCAAGGGGCTGGGCAACAATACCAAAATCCTAACCAAAGAGCAAATCCTAGTGCACCAAAAGGGGGGATGACCAATAAAGAGCTACTCCAAAAGCTCATGACTGAAATAGGGACCAAAATAAATGTTAGGATAGACAAGCAGGATGAGAACATTAGAAACATCCAAATGTCCCAAATGAGTTTAGAGAAACAAGTTGTGCAAGTAGCCAATTCTCTAAACCTGCATCTCCAAGGTGAGCTACCCGGTGATACTGAACCCAACCCAAAACAACTGCATGCGGTAAGTACTAGAAGTGGGTTACAATTAGAGGAACTAGCTCCAAAGAAGAGATATACTCATGTAAGTATTAAAGAAAAGAAAGTGGAAGAGGTAGTAAAAAGCTCCAATGTTGAGGTACCCGTTCCTCACAAGAAATTACCACCCCCGTTTCCACAAAGGCTTAAAAAGTAAAATGAGAATGAATGCTTCGGTAAGTTTCTCTCTCTCCTTAAACATGTTTACATTAATCTGCCTTTGGTTGACATTTTGTAGGGTATCCCGAAGTATGCTAAATACATGAAGGACATTGTGGCTAGCAAGAGGAGGCTCACTGAGTATGAAACTGTAGCACTTACTGAGGAGTGCAGCTCTAGAATCCAAAATAGACTACCCAAAAAGTTAAAAGATACGGGTAGTTTTACTGTGCATATTACAATTGGGCAAAGTGTTCATGCTCGAGGGTTGTGTGATTTGGGGGTAAGTATAAATCCGATGCCCTTGTCATTGTATCAAAAGCTTGGGTTGGGTAGTCCAAAATGAACCATTGTTATTCTCCAACTCGCTGATAGATCCATTGCTAGGCCAGAGGGGGTGGTAGAAGATGTGTTAGTTCAAGTAGGTTCATTGATTTTTCTTGTGGATTTTGTAGTCTTAGATTTTGAGCCTGATTCTAAAGTTCCATTCATTTTGGGACGTCCATTCTTGGCCACGAGTAGGGAATTGATTGATGTAGTAGCTGGTCAATTAACTATGAGGGCACATGATAAAGTTGAGGTATTCTATGTTTACCGCGCTTTAAAATTACCTTCTATCTATGACGAGTTGTCTACTATTACTGTGGTTGATCAAATAATAGAATCGCAAGTAGTTGTGCCTGAAGATTCCTTAGAGAGAGTGTTAGTAGGTCAGGAGGTGGAAGGAGATACTGAGGCTCAAGAGATAGAAACATGTTTGAATCTACCAGTAGTTGACTCTCGTAAGCTTCGCGCAAAGTCATTAGATCGTGAGTTAGGGCCCCCACCAAAGTCATCAATAGAAGAAGCTCCCAAGCTGGAACTAAAAACTCTACTAGCTCACCTAAGATATGCTTATTTGGGTGCTAATGAAACTTTGCATGTTATACTTTCTGCAGAGTTGTTTGAATTATAGTTGATGAGGCATTGAGGATCTTAAAGCGGAGGAAGAAAGCGATTGGATGACAGATGATTGATATTCATGGGATTAGTCCGGCGTTATATATGCACAGAATCTACATGGAAGAAGATCACAAACTAAGTGCACAACATCAATGTCGGCTAAATCCTTTGATGAAAGAAGTGGTAAGAAAGAAAACAAAATAAGTGGCTAGATGCTGGAATTGTGTTCCTGATCTCCGATAGTAAGTGGGTAAGTCCGGTGCAATGTGTTCCCAAGAAGAGAGGTATGACAGTGGTAAGAAATGAAAAGAATGAGTTGATTCCTACTAGAACAGTGACCGGGTGGAAAATCTATATATATTACCGGAAACATAATGATGCCACTTGGAAATATCACTACCCCGTTCCCTTCATTGATCAGATGCTTGACCGACTAGCAGGGAAGCAGTATTAATGTTTCTTAGATGGGTATTCCTCTTATAACCAAATCTTGATTGCACCCGATGATCAGGAAAAGACCACGTTCACTTGTCCTTATGGTACATATGCTTTCAAACGCATGCCATTCGGACTTTCCAATGCACCAATGACTTTTCAAAGGTGTATGATGGCCATTTTTCATGATATGGTGGAAGACTTTGTAGAGGTGTTCATGGATGATTTCTCCGTCTTTGGAAAGTCTTTTGAGGTATGTCTCCGGAATCTTGATAAAGTACTTACGAGATGTGAAGACACTAACTTAGTGCTAAATTGGGAAAAATGTCATTTTTTGGTTAGAGAGGAGATAGTGTTTGGACACAAGGTATCGAAGTCGGGTTTAGAGGTTGATAAGGCCAAGGTAGAAGTTATTGAAAAATTGCCCCCTCCCATTTCTCTAAAAGGGGTGCGTAATTTTCTTGGTCATGCAGGTTTTTACCGGCGATTCATGAAGAATTTTTCCAAGATTGCAAGACCTATGTGCAGTCTTGTGGAGAAGGAGGTGAAGTTTTATTTTGAGAGATGTGCTTGAAAGCTTTTGAGATGCTGAAGAGGAACTTAATTGAAGCTCCCATCTGAATTGCTCATTATTGGGGACTACCATTTGAACTCATGTGTGATGCAAGCTATGTAGCAATGGGTGCAGTGTTGGGACAACAAAAGAATAAATTTTTCCACTCGATCTATTATTCAAGCAAGACCCTTGACTCTACACAAGTTAATTACACATTGACTGAGAAGGAGATTCTAGCTCTAGTGTTCGCCTTCGACAAGTTCAGATCGTATTTGGTAGGTACTAAAGTGATTGTTTTTACTGACCATGCANAAGACCCTTGACTCTACACAAGTTAATTACACAATGACTGAGAAGGAGATTCTAGCTCTAGTGTTCGCCTTTGACAAGTTCAGATCGTATTTGGTAGGTACTAAAGTGATTGTTTTTACTGACCATGCAGCTATTAGGTGCCTACTCAACAAGAAGGATACTAAACAAAGGTTAATTTGATGGATATTTCTTCTCCAAGAATTCGACCTTGATATTAAAGATAGGAAAGGTACTGAAAATAAAATAGTTGATCACTTCTCCAGGTTGGAGGATTTTTTCCATGTGAATGAAGGTGAGCAAATCCAGGAAGAGTTTCTGGATGAACAATTGATGGCATTAGATATCTCTCAAGTGCCATGGTATGCAAATATTGTGAATTTGATAGTAAGTGGAGATTATCCTTTGGGTCCACCCACCAAAAAAAAAAACCTCAACCATGATGCTAAGTTCTATATCTGGGATGAACCATTCTTGTTCAAGCAAGGTGTAGACCGAGTAGTGAGAAGGTGAATTCCAGAGTATGAGGTTCACAAAGTGCTCAAAAGTTTTCATGCTAGCCTATATAGAGGTCACCACGGAGGAGAGCGCACGACGCATAAGGTAGTTCAATCTGGTTTCTTTTGGCCCTTATTATTAAAAGATTCTAATGCTTTTGTGAAGGGTTGTGATAAATGCCAAAGGTTGGGTACTATTTCAAGAAGATATGATATGCCACTAACATTTTTGAGGTGGAAATCTTTGATGTGTGGGGTATTGACTTCATGGGTCCCTTCCCACCATCTAGTGGAAACCAATACATTCTTGTGGCTGTGGATTACGTTAGTAAATGGGTTGAGGCTGTCGCTCTTTTTTCGAATGATTAGAGAGTGGTGATAAAGTTCATAAAGAAGCATATCTTCACTCATTTTGGCACTCCAAGAGCAATCATAAGTGCTTGAGGTAAGCATTTCATTAATCATCTAGTTAAAAACCTTGTTGCTAAGTATGGTATTCGTCATAAGGTTGCTACAGCTTACCATCATCAAACAAGTGGCCAAGTGGAAGTTTCGAATAGAGAGGTGAAACAAATTTTGCAGAAGACGATGAATGCGTAGAGGAAAGATTGGTCAGAGAAGTTAGATGATGTGTTGTGGGCATAGAGGACTGCGTACAAGACACCCATAGGGACTTCTCCCTATCACATAGTATTTGGGAAGGCATGTCATCTTCCGACGGAATTAGAACACCAAGCTTATTAGGCAATTAAGAAGTTGAACTTGGACCCCGAGCTAGCCGGTAAAAAGAGAGTAAATCAAACTTAAGGAGTTTAGACTGCACGTGTATGAGATTGCCAAGTTTTACAAAGAAAAGACGAAGAGGTGGCATGACAAGCACATAGTTACTCGTACTTTCACTCCGGGGGAAAATGTACTACTCTTTAACTCTAGATTGAGGTTATACCCTGGAAAACTAAGTTCTAAATGGATTGGTC